>NC_049204.1:28159623-28459623 GCF_013347855.1 Anguilla anguilla | reverse complement strand
TGCAGATTCACTATGAAAACCAGCAGACCCTGTAGCTCTCCAGGATCAGGGTTGGAGACCACTGTTGTAATGACTTCAGTTATTTTTCAACACACAAAAATTCCAAGTTACTCACACATACAATGCACTATAAGTCATTAACACTTGCACAATCTAGGCCTGCCGTTGAAAGTACTGATAACAAAATGACGCCAGGTTACAATAAACAACATTGCCTATCTTTAAATAACACAAATTCAACATGCTGTATTCCAAAGCAATGCTGCTACCCAATGCTTCCTAAATTATTTCAAGTAACCTGATGTTGAGGATGTTTAGTTGCTTTTACTACCTCACCTTCCATTTGAGCCAAAATGCTGGTGAGAGTGAAAGTTGATATACACAGAAACCCGAGATAATAAGCCTCTTCCCTCCTTATGATTGGATAATTCTTTCAAAAGATACAATGCGGTGAATTACCCATGATATAAAGCATAGAAATGAGAAATTATTCAAATTTGTAGGTATACATGGAAGATATGCAAATACAATAACTATTTTTAGTTTAGTTTATTTGATGATTCACTTTAAATGGACAATTATATGATTGCAAACACCAATGTACATGCACAATTAAAAGAGCATCAAGGATAACACAAAAAAAAGTCACAGGACTTATTTCCATTGTGGTCTTTGCTGTAGCTAGATGTCATGGAGGTGTATGCGTGCATGTGTGTGTGCACGTACGTGTGTATGGGGCATATTCTGTACCAGCGCAACTAACGCACGGTACCTTCACCGCGTACCTGCTACGGCTAAAGTGCGTGTAAGCGTGTATACGTGTACTTTGGCGAGCTGTAGCAAACGCCACATGAACACACCACACCTGCAGTTTGATAGATAAATAGGCGTGCGTCTAGGTACGCGTTGTCTCAGGAGTGCATATACATTTTGTGTGCAGCAACAATCGCCAACACACGTGCACGTGTAAACTCAGCAGGTTAAATCAAGAGATCACTGGTTCAAAACTAGCTGGACTCGCATCCAAGTTCAAGTGAAACAATTAGATAAAGAATGTGGAACGCCCTAATCATTGTACCTGCACACTGAAGAAGGCAACATGCTGAAACGTTTGTGCATGATTCTGAAAAAAACAATAAAAAAAAAGAAAATAATGACATTTTTTGAAGCTTTGTAGCCATTTTTTGAGTGCGAACCAATTTCTTTTCAATTGATGATATTTCACTGGTTTCAACGCACCAAACAAATGAAAATGGGTGAGCGCAGTGATTTCTCTTGCTGTAATTTGGTTTCATTATTATAGGCTTATAAACTGTGGGTCTGCGCGGTGTTCTTTAGATTGTGAAATTAGCCTACATTGTGAAATTCTCAGATGACACCGCCATTCTTGGTTTATTACATAGAGATCAACACATCACTTTACCACTCCGAAATCGAACAGTTTGTGGACCTAAAGTCCGTGGGACAAATCTTATATTATCTTAGTTGGCAGTAACACCAGACTAGGAAAGCGACTGAAGACCTGCCAACTTACTTTCTTTTATTCTTTCAGCTGGGTGAAACTGTTATACACTTGAAAGACATATGTATCAACAACCTGGGCTGCGTTTCCGAGTTTCGATGTACCTTACAGTTTTACGAAGGTTTCTGAGTATTTCCCAGACTATACCTTAGCAGTTGCCTTAATGGACAGTTTCAAAGGTACGTCGTAAATTGAAGCTGGCCTTCACTGTGGTGCTGCAAAGTTTATCAATCGATGCCACGCGAATCGATTGTCTCACTTGTAAAGGCTTATGAATGATGTTTTAATATAACAAGTGTTGTCATAATTTTTACATCAGTCTAATATTGCAGAAGAGGAAGCTATGCCTACTTAAAGATCATCTGCTAATCTCTTTAAGAGTCAAGAAGAGACCTTGTGATAGTTTCAATAAATACATATACAGTAGGCTACAAAAGATGAAATAAAGGGCATCAATCGGGATATATAAGCCATAGTCTGGGACTTCTTGGAAGCCCAGGAAAAGGATATAGGCTACATATGGGTGAATTATTTTGTTCTTATTGAAACAAAGGTCTAATGTTAATTTGTTTTTGTCACACAATATAGGCAACTGTAGCAGCATGTCCACTGATTCCCGTTGACTTTTCTCTGCAGTGCAAAAATGATCGTAGATAAAAGGCAAACGCGCATCTGTGGAAATTCATCATGATTAATTCTGTACCGGGTATGCCTTATGAATAGGCCTACCTGTTAAAGTGATATGTTCATCCACCTTGATTTGCTGTGGGATAGTCTTAAGTTTAACCAAGAATATCATTGTTGGGTTCTTTACTGAAAATCGTAAAACAACATGGTAAAAAGCTTTGGATGCATCCAGGAAACACATTAGATTAGGCGTGTTGGCGTGTAGACGTAGGCTGCGCGCACATGCATGCATGCGCTCCACTTACAGCACCTACCTGCACGCCGATTTATCTATCTATCAAACTGTTAAGTTAGGTGAGGCGTATGTGTGCCTATGAGATTACATGTACAGGCAGGTTTCGTGTATGTGTGGCGTATGTCAGGTGTGGCGTACGTTACGCGCACACGCCTTCGCAATACAGGTGAATGTGTCATGGTTCTGTGTTCCTGTCTGTGTTTTCCCTGTTGGGCCGCCAGATGGCGGCACTTCTGTTTTGTGTCCTGCTCCTCCTGTGTAATTGTATGATTGTTTTCAATTGTCCTATTATTGGTTCTTGGTTGTCTCGTTTTCCCTTCCCTCTCTGTGGCCTGATTGTTCATGGTGCCCTCCTGTGTCTCGTCAGTGTCTGTTCTATTTAAGTTTCCCTCTTCCTTGACTCAGGTGCTGGATCCTTGGTTATGTCTGGTTGTGTTTGTGCGTAAGCCTCTACTCATGTACCTGCTCCATGTGTTCCTGCCCATGTTCTGGTTTCCTTGTGTTTTTGGATTTTCTTGATTTTCTTTGTTCCGGTGTTGTTTTGAAGTTTTCCTTCGTTTGTTGAAAGTTTCCCTGCAAAGCTTTTTGTTCCCTTTTGTTTCCTTGTTTTAGTAAAGTCTTTTGTTCTTATCATTTGTAGTTTTGTATTTTTCCCCCTCTGCGTTTGGGTCCAAACCCCCCACGCATCCTGACAGAATGCCTCAGCAACACTGCCAGCGCGACACCTACGTGACATGCGTGTAATGGCTGTGTCTCCATTGTGAGTCTATGTAAATTGTAGGCGTGCGTTCAGAGGTTTGATCTGATCGCGAGGTCTTAAGTAGGCGCTAATGACGCGTTTGAGTATGGTTTGGTGGCACGTATAATGCCCCATACGTGTGCGTACGTGCAGAGAACTATAGCCATTTGTTTTGAGTTATTAAATTAATATTGTCACGAGAACTATGCAAAGTATCTATGCATTTTCTTTTTGGATTGTTAAATTTATGTTCTATATAGTATTGCATTACCTTTTGCACAGTATGTTTGCCATTAAGAGACACAGGAGCACTTTTAAATATCAATATAAAAATATTAAATTAAATAAATTATATGAAATAAAAATGTTTTGCTTGTTTGCAAGGACCCCCATGTAAAAAAAAAAAAAAAAAAAAAAAAATTGATGAGACATATGGTTTGAGTAGCATAATGACACGAAAACAAAGGTATCTTCCAATGAATAACAAACAGGTGCTCTTATACTTTTCATGACATGTTGACATGCATTTTTTTCATTAACAATGCTCCAAGCCAGACTTGGAACAAACTGACTGGCTGGTAGCTCCACTGGGTGACACGTAATTGGCAATTGCATCGCCTGGGGCACAGAAGGGTTCCGCTGGTTTTAACGGGCTTGTAGCTACAAATAGTAATGGGATATTCCAAAACTGGCTATTCTCGGGCCAATGTTGATGCAATGTACTTTCTGACATGGCAAGAATCATCCCTAGCTTGAACTCGTAGTTCACATTCCTCTAGAGCTTTTCTTGGCCAATAGCTTGCAGTTCTCTGTCATCAGTATGCATACAGTAGGATATATACTTTCTGACATTACCTTACAGCTGGTAATGTTTTCAGTTTTTGGAATGCAAGATAGGTAGCATTGTTTTGTAAGAAGTTGTCGCCTACAGACTGTGTATCATTACGTTGCATTTTTATTATGCTCTGCCTTTTGGAATTCAGACATTGGAAATAAGCTGTAATCTAGATCTCATTAGAATATTCATTATTTCATTAGTCCTATTGGTTATTCATTTATAAAATTATTTATAGAGAGCTACTGTATAGTAATGCAAGTAAGCATTCAAATAAAGTATTCAAATTAATATTGTTGTATATTGACTTTACGCTACAAACATTTCTGAACAACCCCATTCCCATAGGGTTCATGTCTCTGAGGCCTTACCGTGCATGTCATTCTATGTTCATTTACATACCAATGTAGAAGTACTGCATAACAACTGGAATGAATCAATCACATGCTTCATCAATATTTCCTTTCAGTAAAGCACACTACCTTCTGACAAAGGATCCAGGTCCAGTTGAGTCCAAAATAAGCCTTAGTTACAGTATTATAAACAAATAGCTAACAAATGAAGCTATAACATCAAACATTACCAGCTTTGGGGAAAACATGGCTGCTACAGATTTTATAATATACAGTACTGTGCAAAAGGCTGTACAGCTAAGATGCTTTCAAAAATAATAAAATGAAAGGTTATAAATATCGAAAAAATTATATAAAGAGCAGTAAATAGTTAAAAACTAAATAAAATCAATGTTTGGTGTGACCACCCTTCGCCTTTAAAACCACATCAATTCTCTTAGGTACACTGTCCGGCAGTTTTATAAGAAAATCGGCCGGTAGGTTGTTCCAAGCATTTTGGAGAACATGCCACAGTTCTTCTGCAGATGTTGGCTGTTTCGCTTGCTTCTGGCTCTCCAGGTAATCCTAGAGACCCTTGATCAAGTTTTTTATCTGAAAAGTAGTCTATTACTTAAAATATTACATTTTTGTATTTTGTTAAATAAAGTATCGGTAAATTTTTTTTGGAAAATTCATGTTTGGAAATCTTAAATTTGCTCTTTTCTACTGACACACTAATGCGGAAAACAAAAAAATAAACATCTAATACCAAATATATACTATATATTATATTTAAAAATCTAGAGTGCCTAAGACTTTTGCACAGTACTGTATATAAGACATGGTAAATTTATTTTCACTGCAGAATATGAAAGAGTGCAGTCCCAGCCACCACATACATTCATTCAGCATCACTCATCCACTCAGCTAGTGGGTCAGCATCATCCTATCTTTATTTTTATAGATGCACTTAGTCTAGCTGCATCCCATGTCTGAGGATAGCTTGTTCATTCAAAATGTAACTAGAACATTTTTTTTAAACCAAAACAGGGCACATTGGTCCTAGTTTCAGTTGCAAAAAAAAGATCTGTATATAAATGGGGCCAGTGGATATGAACACTGGGACTCATCCTCCGACTCATAAATCAGTGTGACAATGCTGCATATGGATTTCATTAATCTAACAACAAAGTACTTTTGAACGGCAATTTCTATCAGGTGAATCCTGTTCACTGAAACACAAACATAGAAAACATGATGCATTTCATACAAAATGCCCTTTTGCTGTCAACCGTGTTTTGAGATCTGTTCAGTGGTCACAGTAAGAAATACACCAGCCACTATATAAAAATAATGAGAGGCTGCAAGAGTAGAGAAAATTCCCAAATAAACCAGAGATAATTTGATATCCCTCCAGTAGCAAACAGACCAGAGCTGGAAACTGTTTTAAGGCAGAGGAACTATTGCCGCTAGAGGAACAAAAAAGATCCCCTCCTCTGCAATTGTGCCCACATATTTAAATCCTTTCTTCTGCTGAGGAGGGGTGGGAGGGGAATATGAATTGGTCACGTGAGAAGCCCTGCTTAGTAAGCAGTGACGTCTGGGTGCTCTGTCACTGTAACGGCGTCTGTCAGAGTCCACATTTAAGCAGCTGCCTCCCCAGAGCAGAGGTGGCAGGAATCATTCCACTCCTCAGACCACAGCGTGTTGTCATATAGCCAACCACTGCTCAGCGCAACACTGCCCCTAACAACACAGAGGAAAGGATGCTGCTTTTTTTCTGTAGCACAGCTGAACTCTCGCTGGATTTCCTCAGCAGCGCTGTCCGTGCACTGAAGTGACCACTGAATTGGGAGAACAGGTCTGTGAGAGGAAGAAGCAAGAGAAAGAAAGGTGGAGGAAGAGCAGTTGTCATTTCTTTCCAACTGCAGAAACCAGAGCACAGGAATCCAGGAGCACTGGGACAGCAGACCAGGAAAAACAGAGATCATTACCGTGAGGGGAACACAGAGCTGGGGGAGGCAGGGTGGTGGGGGTGTCGGAGTGCAGGCTTGTTAAGGCAATGGAAATTATAGCAGGACTCTGAATGTAACAGATGGATGGACTCATTTCCAGGAAATAAAGAGTGCAGAGGATGCACACATGATTAAGGAGAGAAAAGGGACATTTTTGCAGCTTTTTGTGGTGGAAATTATGGTGTGCCATGAGTGTCAAGAGAGAGCAACAGCCCCCATGCTCTCAAATGGGGCACTGCATAAAGAGGTATGTCTTATTAGCACTGTGATATCTTCACTTGTGTTCGCTTTCCTTGTTACCAGAGATCTTTAAAAAAAGCGCATGACAATTATAGGGGCCAAGCAGGACCTCAATTGATCCAGCCCAGATCCCAGAATCTCATACTTACTGCACATAACGTACATCAATGTAGACAGGTGAACAGCCTCACAGCTAGAGACAAAATAGCTGGAAGGTAAGCAAAGCATATTTCTACTATTTAGGATATTTCTACTGGCTCAATCAGTCTGTGTGATTATCGATTTATGGACAATCCATTTTTAACCACTTAATCCAAATGAAATTTTTAATGGAAGCTGATCCTGAAACTGTGATCGAACTCCAAAAATAAATGGGCTAATGTAGCCTATTTATGACATCTATTTACCAGTGCACTTATCTACAGTGCTAAAAGTGCATGTGGGGTGCGTGTGTGTGTGTGTGTGTGTGTGAATGAGTGTTTTAGTGTGTATGTGGTGGTGTTGGGGGGAAGAGAAGTGTTTAGTTATGTAAAATATTGTTCACATAACTGTCATTGGCAGATATACGATTAATATCTGTATGAATTGGTTTCCAGGCAGAGGTGATTTCAGCTTACATTAGACCCATCATGAACACTCAAGCATGTACACACAGACCTGTCCAGGGATAGTAGTCAACTTGCCTGCACTTGTGGCCCCCACCATCCAGATTTCCAGTTGGCAAGGACAAACAAGGCTTGTACTTGATGAGTGAAACATCAGAATCTCCAGCCATGCTTATTAATAACAAAGTGCTTGTTCATTCCAGTAATGAGGCCTGGTATAGTTTGTTGATTACGTTCAATTTTAAAGGTAAGATTCCCAGGGCATTTTACTATTTGTTTATTTGGGAAATTGTATGAACAACACAGTCTGACAACAAAGCTAAGTGGCACACATTCAAAATACTTTATGCTTGTGGAAGTAATATGTAAGATAAAGACCTTTATCTTCACTAATTGCATGCACATACGCACACACACATATATATTTAGTGTACTGACAATGTGCTCATTTTTTATGATGTTGTTGCAGAAAGCATTGCTTTTACTGTGTCACAGCCACATTGCATTCAGATCCCTACATATAATACCGTATGTTTTGATTTCTCTCTGCAATTCTGTTACACACTTGTTTCCCTTTCTGACTCCAGTGGCATTTTATGAAGTAAAAGAGAAACACTAATGATATAAAGAAAGTCAAATCAAAAGGATACTATAGTCATGTGCAAACCACTCACTATACCTGACAACGCACATTTGTGAGTACAGTGGTGAAAAGAGCACAGACAATGCACTACCGAACCGTAGGGGAATGCGACACAGTCAGATTAATTTTTCTTCATTACATTCTCAACAAATGGATGAGTGCATGTATGAGGCACACCTGTATATCTATGCCATCCTAAAACAATACAAATAACAATGATCTATTTTATCTTAGCACAGTTCATGCTTGATAATGAAGTGGACTACAAGTAGTGCATGTCAGCTTAGTAGTGCTGTGTATCGCTGGGTATTTAATATATTGGCAAAATAATACAAGTTAAGGCCAATGATCATTTTTCATCTGGTTAAGTTAAGTCATCAAACATGTTCATCTCAAAAACCTGACATGATAAACAATATAATTTATAGCACACAAAGTTTTTAGCCAAAGTCTATTAAAAAATACACAAAAAAACCATCAAAACATCACTCAGAACCCTGACCTGGAATTTGTTAACCTTTAAAACATGGTATAGAAAGACTCCTTCCTATCTTCTGTGATTGCTGAAGCTGTACAAGCCCTTTTTGTTGAAAAGGTTAGCATGCCATGATTCATCCTTTGTGAATAACAAGCAAATGCCTCAGGAAATAAGAAATCTGATGAAGACAGGGAGTACTTACAATCCCCTGCTTAATACAGTGTATCATCACATCATCTATCTTATGATGATGAGAGGGTTTCTACCAACTGATCAATAACAAATGATAAAGAATGTCAATGCAGGAAAGCTGTGATAAAAGGAGGCAATTGCCATGAAGAAAACTTTTAACAAAAACTTGATTAATAAGTGTAAGTTTGAAGGTGAGCAATGGGTGAAGACGGTTATCACTGGCTGTTGACTTGGATTGGTCAGTTTGCTGAACCCCGAAAATTCATTTTGACAGATGAATTTTCTCCTTTGGTGTGGGAGCAGAGTAGGTGATCATAGCAGGAGACCATGAGAGTAGCCCAGGGCTACTTGACTGCCTTGTCGTTGGAGCCAGAATTTACACCAGCACTGAGTTGCAATTAACAATTAAGAAAACTTTTACAAATCATCTGACTTTTTCTACCAGTTAGTGGAGAGAAACACAATACATATTAGGCCAGTAACATAAAATTGGATATACGGTGAATAAAGCATAAACTAACATACGATGTCTGTCCAGGAAAAATAAATAAATTTGTTCTCTCTATTTTTCAGATAACATCAATATACAACATTTGAGGAGCAACTCTCCTGTCAGCTGTACTGCCCCATGGCATGATCACTTGTCCTGCAGGACAGTCCGAAAATCCCATCCGAGAGGCTCACAGGAAAAACATGTCATCATCCTTGTAGCCACCAATCTGCCAGCTCTGATAACCCACTGGCTGTTCACAACACATGCTTGGCTTGATTGAATGTGACCACCGCGCTTCACAGCAGTTTATTATCTGCATCATGCAGTGGAGAAGGCGACACTGCTGCCTGATAAAGATGACCTGGAATGTCAAGCGCTCCCTGTTCCGCACTCACATGGCCGGGCTCCTCTCCCTCGCCTTCCTGTTTGCTGTTTTTCTATTCTGCAGCCACCAGGACTGGCTTCCCAGCAGGACAGGGCTGAGGGAAAACCCTGTGGCCTACACTGTGCGGGGTTTTCGCTCCGCAAAGGGTGAGACCAATCAGAGCACAATAAGGAACATTTGGAAGGAGGTTCTCCATTCGGCTTCCAAACCCCAAACCAACTCTAGCTCAAACCCCAAACCAACTCACAGCTCTAAGGAGGTGTCCTTACAGGGGGTGACGGGGCTGGAGAACTCCTTAAGCACTAACAACAGCCTGTACCTGGAAATGGGGGTGAATGGGCAACCAGTCCCACAGCCTTACCGCTACCTCATCAATGAACCTCACATATGTCAAAACAGCAGTCCCTTTCTTATACTGTTGATTGCAGCAGAGCCCCATCAGGTAGATGCTAGGAATGCTATTAGGCAAACCTGGGGGAATGACAGTGTGGCTGGCAAGCTGGGCTTTGTTCGACTGTTTCTGCTGGGCCTGGGGAAGGATAGCAATGGTTATCAGCAGCGTTCCATTAAAAAGGAGAGTCAGCTCCACCATGACATCATTCAGCAAGAGTACCAGGACACCTACTACAACCTAACTATTAAAACATTAATGGGAATGAATTGGGTAGCTAAACACTGTCCACATGCTCATTACATCATGAAGACAGACAGTGACATGTTTGTGAATACAGAATATCTCATTCAGAAATTGCTCAAGCCAGACCTGCCACCCAGACAGAACTATTTCACAGGCTATCTAATGAGAGGTTATGCTCCAAACCGAAACAAGGAGAGTAAATGGTACATGCCACCTGAAATGTACCCCAGTGAGCGATACCCCATATTTTGCTCTGGAACCGGATACGTGTTCTCGGGAGACCTAGCTGAGAAGATATATAAAGCCTCTTTGAGTATACGCCGTCTGCACTTGGAGGACGTGTATGTGGGCATCTGCCTGGCCAAGCTACGCATCGACCCTGTGCCACCACCAAATGAATTTGTGTTCAACCATTGGCGCGTGTCCTACTCCAGCTGTAAATACAGCCACCTGATTACCTCGCACCAGTTTCAGCCTAATGAACTAATTAAGTACTGGAACCATTTGCAAAGCAACAAGCACAACCCTTGCATCAATGCAGCCAAGGAAAAGGCTGCGAGATACCGTCACAGAAAGTTACACTGAAAAGTATTTGTGTGAGATTCATAGAGGGACATGTACAGATCTCAGCACCTGACACGAGGGAACAGCACAGCAAAGGTTTTGGTACTGCATTAAAAAATGTAAAACATATTTTTTTAATTTAAAAGAAATGTTACGTATTGTACTTCTGTAACTTAATGTTTGGAAAGTATTTTTAAAAGGAAGTGAAATAAATGTTAATGTGCAATATTGTGCATGCACAAAACACGGGTGGTTAGTTCTCCACCCTGGGTGCCAATAAAAGTGTTAGAAACAAAGATGCCATTGACTTCGTTTTGGACATTTTTTTATGGACTATGCAAAGGGCTGAATACATTGTGGGTCCAATTCCAGGAAAATATCCACGATAGATCAAAACGACAAAACTACTCCAGCATATCAGTATTTAAACATTTTTAACCTTTTTTAAACAAGGGAAATATCTTCTCTGACTAAACCACATTCCTGACTATTTGCAATCAACAACATTATCCATCTGTCCACCCATCCATCCACCCATCCATCCATCTATTGTCTAACCCGCTTATACCTGGTCAGGGTCGTAGGGGGGCTGGAGCCTATCCCAGCACACATTGGGCAAGAGGCTAGAATTCACCCTGGTCAGGTCACCGAAAAAACTATTTGCAACAAAAATGTTAACCAAGTATTGAAATGAATTTAATCTAAAACATCACCCCAAATAGCTCTGTCAGGTGGCAATCAAATCACATCCTTCCACTACACCCTCAGCATAATTTCATCAAATAAATATATATGAAAATAAATGATTATAATAAATAAATATATTACATTTTACAGCTTCCATTGGTACTGTGTTTTGTGATTCTGATGCATGTCATTTTGTCATTGCAAGTGTTTTCATTGATTTTTAAAAAATGTAATCAACAATTAAATGATTATTTAATTATGAAAATACAAAATAACATCAACTAAACAGCACACAATTTCTAAAATTTTGTTTTATGTCATCATGTTGTACAGTAACTAAATAGAAATCTATTCAGAATATTAACAAATGATAGGTTAGGGGAATGGTAAATCAGGAAAACTTCCATCAATGTGCCACCCTTACAGCCATAACTATTTACTTCATGTTGTGTCAGCTAGCTAGATATGTGGAAACAATATTAACTTTTCACTTCAGTGGTTGCATGTTAATTACGGCTGAGATTCAATACACATTAGCTAGCTTGCTGCCATCATCTAACTACTGCCAAGTAATCTCATTTTAATTTAACATCCACATGGCAGTAATATTGAATATTATGTTCATGCAGACCTGGGTGAAATACGCATTTGTTTTGGATTCAAATACTTTTCTGTGCTCTATTGATCTTGCTTGGTGTAATTGAGCCTGCCAATATGACCAGAAGGAGGGGTTTGCATTTTTTGAGAGTATTTCATTGGTTCCAATACACCAGACAAAATCAGTAAAGTATAGAAAAGTATTTGAATCCAAAACAAATACGTATTTCACCCAGGTCTGCTTGTAAGATAGCATGATGGGACAGTGCATCCTCATATGTTCTGTTGGTAACTAATATGTACTGACAAGTTCTGAAAATCTAGTAAAGCAACTTAAATTTGCTCATATTTTCCACCTGCATGTTTCAAGTCAAGGAATTTCAACTTTTCACACATTCAGGAAATGTTACTCATTTAGTTAAGATCTTTCTTCCATTTCAATTGTTAATAGATGTGTGACTTGTCCATTTATTCCTCCATTATCCCACTCTGCTGAATGATAAGGGATATTACCAGTGATTCCATTGCCATGCATAAGGTTTCTTCTAAAGCATGGCAACTCTAAGAGGTGGTGCTCGCAGAAGCGCTTTTTAAAACTGAAGCTGGCTTGCAGTGGCCTTGGCCCACACTGTTTACATCTTCAGATTCCCCAGAGTATCACATGCTGCCTTCAGTCAAGTGAATTAAGGGAGGGCAGGACAACCTAATCAGGATCATATCTTCTAGGTAATTCCCTCTGAGGAAAAAAACAAACTTGCATGAGATGTATGACTGGCAAAAGTCTTAAGAAAGATTTGGAAAAGGAAGATAAAGAGTGTGAAATAGCTATCAGTTAAATATGTGATAAATAAGTGATCTGTAATATTTGCTAAAATAAAGCCCCTACTTGTGATAATTGTTATATGCTGTGGGACTGATTAAAATTAATTTTGAAAATTTGTGTGTTGTACATATTCACTAAAGTGAAACCTGGAAACAGATGGAGATGTATGGTATGATAACGCAGAGATGCATCATCATAGCTTTGCTGCTATGAGAGTGGAAGAGTAAATTTGAGCAGAGAAACAGGAATCTAGACCCCTCCAAAATAGACCTCTTCCAGCAATATGGCACTGCTCTTAAGCAAGTCTGAGATTATTGATATTAATTTAAATATGCAATGTAAAATAAGACTGACAAAAGACTGTCTCTGAAAGGTGTTAGCATCTTGTGAACCTTTTTTTGCCACATGTAAAATATACGCAGTACTGCAAATGTTGTTCAATCATATATAATACAACCCTTCAATGCTATTTTCTCTTGGCAGCATTTGACAAGTCTTTTGACAACACAGCAAGCTTTAACATTGTTATATCACAGGCCTCTAACAGGGTCTCAGCTGCTAGACATTGTTTACAGTGTGAAAGCAAATGGAATAGTTTGAAGCCATCTGCAAGAAGTGTACTATGGGAGCCTGTTAAACACAGGCTTGTGACAGGTTTTGCTGGTGCCAGGTTACAAAATTAAAGTCTGCCCACAAAGGCAATCCTTCCCCAGAGACTGACTTTGTAAAAACAATTCAGGAAATCTTTGTAACTACAAGCCAATTTCACCTTTTCTTCTACCATACTTTAGAAGATCATTGATTCCAAGAAAGCTGATTGCATAAGACTGGCTCAACACAAAGACTTTCAAAATCTTAGATAATTATGGGAAATTAAATGCAATATAAATGTAATATTGTTTGAATTATTTTACCTCTGGATAGAGCGAAAATGTAAGGAGAATGATAGTAACTTTGTTCTTGTTGTGCTTCCATTAATCTTCTGCTCTTGTCTTCCATGTGTTTCTCCTCGTGGCTTCCATTTAATTGGAGTGATTGATGTTGCTGACTAACTTGTTATGTTTGAGTTTCATTAAAAGAAATTGCAGGAATCAAGATAAGGGCAATGAAAGCCTAAATAAAACTGACAGCTTTTTAAATTGGAACAGTATTTCAAGCTACTTCTAAAAACAGACCCTTGGAGATGCACCACATGTTCCTCAGAACTGACCAAATATCTATGCAAACTAGTCCACAATAAGGCACATGCTCCTCTCCTCATTCTGCAAACAGCAGAAAACATCATTGCTGAACAACAAATCCACAAGTCTAAAATGGGTGAAATTTCTATATGCTCTTACATGCGCAGTTGAATCCTCTTGAAATAGCCTTTGATGTTCAGCTCACTCATTCTTAAATGAAGAAGAAAATAATCAGTAATTCCAGAAATAATTGGCATGGGACATCGGCAATTATAAGTGAAAATGTGTTTAGAAGTTAATCTAGTTTAGCTAATCTAGCTCCAGATGCTTATACACATAAATACTTAAATAGAGGACACAAATATACATGTAAACACATCATTGACTGGATGCCAATGTCTGATAAAACTAACACAGTAAAGTGTGTGTGTGTGTGTGTGTGTGTGGTTGTGTGCATGCGTATATGTGTATATCTGTAGTCATTTAACAATGTCTCAGCTCCCCAATCAAAAGACACAATATTTTAAGCAAAACAAATTAGATGCTTTGTTTAGATGCCGGGCCATATTAAATGTAAGATCAGGACATAATACTTGCATGTCTGCATTCTCTTTGAATTGTTTTATGTGTATTTAGGGGGCATGTTCCTATTCTCTTCCTCTCACTAGCTGCAGTAGTATAGCCTTAAGCAAATTTTGATAATTGCACAACATGATTAATCACTTCAATATGTGTGAAGTATAGTGCTTTTAGAAAGCAATATAAAATAAGGTTTGTCATTTTTTTTCTTTTCTGGGTTCTGCTCTGCCTAAGCTCATTATCATGCATAGCAACCTTTGTTGCCCAAGGTCAGGCTTCAGAAATGATGTAGACTATACTGTTGTTATAGTTCATCCGCATTCCCCTACAGTCACTCTAGACAGGCTGGTAATCAAGTCAACTGCTTTGCAAAAAAAATCCTGACATTTTAATTCATTATAATTAGCCCATCTGTCATCTCAGAAATAAACAAATCTGCTTTCTTAAAGTGAAGCATGTACATTTAAACCACAAGGAAGAAAAAATCAAATAGCTCTCTTGCCATCTCAATATAAGAAGAGGGCCAGAGACCACATTGAAAATGCATAATCAATAGTAATAATCATGCAAAACTTGTATTAAGTCAATTGTTCATTTTTAAATTAATAAAGAATTTAGATTTTAAAAAATGTATTTATTCAGAACATAAATATCTAGATATTATATTCAGAACATCATTAATGTTATGATTATAATAAATGTCAGATTAATATTCAGAACATAAATATATATATTTTCAGTAGCCTTCATGTAACAAGCATAGATGAAATGTCTAGCAGAGAGATTCATGTGTCGTCTGGTAAACCACCAAGCTGTCATTCACTGAAAGGAGATGGGTGACATATAAGGCTTTGTCTAAATGCCATCAGTTTAAACAAGAATGTACAGCATTTCAGATATAAATCAAACAGAAGAATGATTGGGCTGTTTCATTTCCATGGCAACCATTCACTGATCTCTGTAGCTCTGTTTCAAAGGAAAGTGTCAGTGACAGTGGGTTGTAGAGAGAGGTAATCAGAGGCTAGGCCACCAGAGAGGGGAATGTACAGGGGACAAAAGAAGTATTTTCCAGCAGAGGATTCTGCACCACAGACCTCCAGAGGGATGATGTTTAATAAATGCTTGCACGTGTGTATTGTGAAATGGCACCAAGTCAAATGGAAAATGTCACTGGATAACAAACAACTTCATTTGAATATTTGAAGATTTTCTACTTTTGAGGTGTTCAGAAAGCTTATAGCTTAGAAGTATGGGAAACAAGACTTGCTGTGTACTGTTTACCTTGTGTTTTTGATTCTATTGCGTGGGTCCTCCACTTTTAAATTGTCACATCAATAAGTTTTTAAGCTTGTGGCAGTAGTAAATTCTCCAAGTTCTCAAACCATAACGAACTGAGAAACATTTTGTGTGTTGCACATATTTTGATGACAAAAGATACATGTTCTCATTCACTTTTGTGTTGACATTAGCACTTTATCCACGCCTCCTGAGAATAACAAGTTGACTGTGGCCTTCATCAAACAGTATGCCTGAAGTAGCCTACATAGAAAACTAATTCTGATGCATCTAAACATTTTATTGTGAAAAATGTTAGAGGCTACTTAACCCAGTTTATTTAGCTTAGACCTAAAGTTGGTGTTCTTTAATAGTAAAATCAAATATCAAGAATAAATAAGTAAGCCGACTGTTGTTCATAACATCCAATTTCTTACATTTGTTACTGAAGTGTATTAAACTATGAATGTTTATGATTAATTAAATAATTTGGATTAAAATACTGCAGAAAATACAAACATTTTGCCTAGCCCTATTATTGAATCAATGTTGTAATCATTGTTTGCACCTATGTCTTGTTGTATTGTGTATTTAGGTTTTCGTAATTGCCTTGTGCGTCCTGAGGTTCCTTGCCTTCTGTTTGCTTGCTGTGAGTTATAGAGTCACTTGATCTTTGTAGTCTGGAGGTCCAGTCATTTTGTTATTTTCACTATACCAGTGGTTACTTTGTTCCTGTGTTCATTCAGTACCCGTGCTTTATTTAGTCAATTATATCGTTTCACCATTTCCCCTGCCTCCTGCTTTTTGCTTCACTGCATTTGGATCCACACCTCAGTCCAACATAACATTAATAACTATGAGGTTAAACAAACAAATAAATAAATAAATAAATAAATAAATAAATAAATAAGTAAATAAATAAATAAACAAATTAGTACAACTGAAATGAATGCTTACAAACATTACAAATACTCAACAGTAATATATGTGAAAAGGAGTAAATAACTTTTGAAAAGAATTTAAATATGAGCATGAATGAATGGCAATTTAACAAATTGAACCAGAGGGACAAAAACAATGCATCCCTATCCCACAGTGAATTCAATGCCATTTAATTTTTTTAATTTTCAAGTCTGGAACTTTTTCTACTCACTTTCAGTAAATAGTTCATCCTCATTTGGAGGTTTAATTTGTGACTGTATGTAGTCAACCTTTTGGAGCAGATGCTCTTCAAGGCCTCCCTGCTCTGGGCTCTTCCTCTTTCCTGGGAAGAAGGTTTAGGCAGAAGGTTTAGGGCATAGGTTGGGTGATGGTTAGAGGTGGGGATGATGGGAGAGAGAAAGCTGGGGGTTCCTGGTGAGAGTATTGGGGTCGATAAGAGTGATGAGGCAACAAGGAGGAATTGGACTGGGGATCCTCTTCTGAATGAGGGCTTCTGTCATTTTGTCACTCCTACTCCCGCCTCCACAGGCTCCATGTGGAGAATAACATGATCTTCCACCTGGAGACATTACCATCCTCCCCGACAGGTAGCAGATTACCACTTGTTGGTCTCTGTTACATATGGGGCTCAAGAAAGTTCATGATGTTATAATATTTCCATATTTTTTGAGAAAATATGGAATAGGCTGGAGCCTAACCCAGCATGCATTGGATGAAAGGCAAGCTACACCTTGGACATATCATTCACTCACACGTTCATTCTCCAAGGACAATTTAAACTCTCCTAACCTGCATGTCTTTGGACTGTTTGAGGAAACCGGAGTATTCAGAGGCAACCCACATGGACATGGGGAGAACATGCAAACTCTGGAAAGAATGATTACCTTCTTGCTGTGAGGTGACAGTGCAACTCACTGCACCACCATGCCGCCCTTATTATTATTGTTGTAACTTTTGCTTAATGAGGCTCCGATCAAACATAAATAATCATTAGAACTAAATGCCCAAACCAAGAACTACCCAAGCAATATAGTAAAAGACAAACTTTTGTCAAAATAAGCAATAAAAGGAAATGGAACTCCACCACTGCAACCTAATATGGTACAAAAATTAAATGGAGCAAAACAATATAAAACGACCACTGGACCAACGCATGAACTACACAAATCAATAAAAATTACGTATGATATTACGATACAACATCTGTTTGCCTTGTAAAACAGAAATAGGTTTTCCAGACCCTTAGCTTTTCCAATCATAAAAGTGGTCCACTTGACTGTCAGTTTTATTCTCTTCAAATCTGTCCTGGGCAATCTGGCATGTTTTATTTATCTTTTATCTATCTTTTATCCATGGATTACTGGGCTCATGAAGCAGTGAAATCTTTCCAGCTACCTTAATAACAAATACAATAGATGTCCATGCCTGGATAGTTACCAAAACACAAAAACGAACCTAAAAAAGATGATATTGAAGATGCACAATGTCTCTACTGGTATCCTAAGGGTTCCCACAACCTTGTTGGTACTGCACACTGTCAGAACAATCCAGACATTTGTTCACAGGACGCACATACTGAATTGACATCCCACCAGTCAAATTTACGTCAGCTGCAGTCTCGCTTATGTATAGGTTTCAAGAGAATACTTACTTTGCACATTCCAGTAACCTTCCTTAAACAATGGTCACCTTTAATAGTGTGGCACAACACAAAAAGCTAATCTTGTCTGATGCCTGAAGAAAGCTACTACAGAGAGAAGCTGAAAAATTCATGAAAAACGTAAGGTTTAGTCGCAAACAGCTTTCTGTGGAAGATAGCAGCACACTTCCCCTACCAATTAGAGCAGCATCAACTGTACTTAAAGCCATTGCTCTGTATTTTGCGGAAGGGACATTAATAAAAACACATCAAAGTGTCTCTTTCCTAGTGGCCATTTTAATCACCATGTAAGTGTAAGCCGGATACTATTGAGCTGTTCTCCTCTACAGACAATGACCTATGACAGTGGCTGCAATTAAGCCTTGTTGACTAATGACATAGCTGGGAAAAATGCAGTGACCTGTGATTAAATGACTAGTTACATAAGCTGCGTTTCCACCGCAGGAACTTTACCCCGGAACTAGGAACCTTTTGAGGAACTCAGTGCGTCTCGACCGCAGGAACTAGGGTCTAAATTAAGTTCCGGGGTCTTTATTTTACCCTCAAAAACGTCCCTGCTCGGGGGGTATTACTTTCCAAAAGTACCGGAACCTTTGGGGTGGGGGGCAAGCGCTGAAAATTTCTGATTGGTCGACTACTTGTGGTGTTTTATTTCAACCGCCATGTTTAAAAATCTGCAGCCGCAAACCGATTATTTATTTTCATAATAACTTCAAATCAAACTTGTATGTTATGCGGCGCAGTAGCCTAGTTTTGGTTATAGCCTGCCAACGTCTTGGAATTATAACGTGTGCTCTTCTGTTCTTTTTTTTCTTTAGTATTCGTTTTATAAAATGCTAAGCATTCATGCTGGGACAGCATATTAAGTACCAAAACATTTCAAACGGATTAATTCGGTTGCTGAATATTTTCTTCTGGATTTTCTTTGTTAGCCCGTTGTAATTGACTCAAAACGTTTGATACAGTTATGTGAGGTATGCGGTAGTTCTGCGTAATTCACATTGGTGATACAGTGAAAGCAAACTGGAAATCACCTTCCGCACTTTTTGTCAGGGTAAAATAACAGGTTAATTCTAGTAATCGTCCCTTTTGCTTTTTCAGACTGCCGTAATTTTACTCTGCCATTCTTCAATTCCACAAAAAGACCAGGAAGACTATGGACTAATTTATGGTGCATAGTTCGCATCTGGAGGGCACACTTCGCTGCTCGGCTAGCAGTAACTTCGAAGGAAAGCAAACGGTGGCTGTACCACTGCTAATTTAAATTTTCACACAAGTCCGAGTTTTCATTCTATTCTTGTCATTTTGCGATTAGCCTATATGGAATTGACGATGAGAAAGTAATCAAACAGCAAATTGTTTACAACGTGTGCATGTTTTCTGCTGTTGTTGCCAGTTATATTGGAAATGTGAATGCATTCTGTCGCCTCGGATGTCAAGACATGAAAGCGAATGTTAGCATAAAAACATAATGAATGTGTTTGAGATGATATATAAAACAGTTACAATCTGACTATTGGTCTGTTATATCCTATTTGTTGCATAACGGTCCAAGTTCAACTACCAACGACAGTTTTGCTTGACAACGGTAAAATATGCCCAAACGGCTGCAGAAGAATATTTAAATTCCAGGTGATTAAATCGATAAAAATCAATAAATACAAAAGTAACCATATATAGTCATTATTGGTAACCCGTTGTATATATGTGGAATAAACCCCTCCGGGCTGTCCTGGTTATTAGAAAATAATGTAGGCTACTTCGGTGGTAGTATGGGGTTACAGAAGAAATCATAGGACAGATGGACCGACGACAACGTCCCTTTTTCATACGTCAGTGGGCTAATTTGCCTAATCTTTGCGGGACTTTAGACCGCGGTGGAAACGCAGACAACAATGGGCTGAAGGAACCTTTTAGTTCCTTGAAAAGTAGTTCCTGGGACTAGTTCCGGGTACTTTTGGTGGAAACGCGGCTATACAGTGCCTTCGAAAAGTATTCAGACCCCTTCACTTTTTCCACATTTTGTTATGTTACAGTTTTATTATAAAATGGATTAAATTCATTTTTATTCTCATCAATCTACACACAATACCCCATAATGACAAAGTGAAAACACGTTTTTAGACATTTTTGCAAATTTATATTAAAAAGAACTGCAATATCAGATATCTTTTCTAGTCAAAATTATGGGTTTTTTGGCATCATTCCAAACAAAATGTCTATATAGATTATTTATAAAATCTGCTGAAGGGAAAAAGGTATTCTTGATTAGATTTTTGATGCAGTCCGCAGTCCATAAAGTGGCTGACTCTCAAACCAAGTGAAAAAATGTCCAATATGTCTAGCCAGGTTTGGGGATGGGGCTGGAGCTGTCGGCGGAAAATGGCAGCGTGCCCAGGGAGAAAACATAGGAGAAAATAAGGTACTGTACAATTATGCGATTAAGAAAAATGAATGTAGAGTGTAATATGCAAAAGCTTCAAGGTGTTCTGCTATGACAGCATAGCTAAAATATGTGAAGAAATGGGATGAACACAACCACAAGAGTGATCGTGGACTTACTGTACCCCAACACAACACAGTACAGCAAACTATGGGATTCACATACAGTGGCAGGGCAACAGCAATGCCAGCTCAGCTCACATAACAGCTCTATGGTCCTGATTCACCCCTTACAGGCACCCTTAACTATGTGATTAAAGAGGTAAGTTTTCAGCCAACACAAAGAAAATCCGGATGAAAATATTCAGCAACCGAATTACATCGTTTGAATGTTTTGGTACGTAATATGCTGTCCCAGCACGAATGCTTAATATTTTATAAAACAGAATTAATGCTAAAGCAAGAAAAGAACAGAAGAGCACACAAAATAATCCTCAATGTTAATTTCTCATCTGTAGACGTTGGCAGGCTATAACCAAAAGTAGGCTACTAATGTTTGAATTCAAGTTATTATTTAGAAAATAATAAATTGGTTTGCGGCTGTAGATTTTTTAAAATGGCGGTTGAAATAAAATGCTGCGAGTACTCGACCAATCAGAAATGTTCAGCGCTTGCGCCCCACCCGAAAAGTTCCTGTACTTTTCGAAAGGACTTCTTTAGGGGTAAAATAAAGCCCCTGGAACTTAATTTAGATCCTGGTTCCTGCGGTGGAAACGTGGCTTTAGAAACAGAAAGTGTGCCTGAAGCAGAGAGTGTGTCTGAAACATCCACAGGGATTGTTCCATAGGAGAAGAGGTCTGCAAGAGAAAGCTCTGCCTCCCATTGTAACTTTAGGTATACTAGAAATTTTCAAATAGTCAGCACCTTGTGAACAATGTCATCTTGGAGGAGAATAAAGTAACTCAGAAAGATATTCTGGAGCCAAACCATGTAAAGCTTTATATGAAAAAAGTAAAATCTTGAAGTCTATGCTTAAATTTAACAGGTAACCAACAAAGAGATTTGGGCACTGGACTGATAAAGATGGAGCCAAATAAAATTCTGGAGGTTTTTCGAATTACTGCGAGTATACCCGCCAATTCACCATGGGTGTTGCTGTTAACACTGTAAGAACAATTTTAAGCAATGACCCACAGTGATTGACAACAACACCAGGAGGCGCAAGGAGCCGCAGTGTCTGTTTCAGCAGTTTTTGAAATGCAGACTGTATAACTGGTCTTAAATGAATTAATGACTGAGTTAGCAGAGCTTAGAACTAAGAACAACAAAAGACTTAGAAAAGCAGGACCACTAATTATTAATAGGCTGTCACAAACGGGCTGTCACAACATTCCCTTCAAAATTTGACTTTTAGATCTTGTAGCCAACGGGATGTATTTGCACATACAAGTTCATCCTTGTGGGAATTGCTGACAAACATTTCTGACAAAGCAAACTAAGATCCTTCGTGCATATGCGCATATCCTATAATTTCAGCACTGTTCAGTGAATATAACCTACCTGTAAGGAGCAAGGTCCTTACGTGCATTGGACCTTGGTCCAATTAAAATAAATGCTGGCTTTTCAAAAATAAATCAATACATTTTGTGTTTGATGTACAAGATTTTATTTTTATTAAGTAATGAGCTCAAGTATATCAATGCATGATTTATTCACCTTTACAATGTTAAGGGTACAGTATGTAAGTTTGTAGGAACACTTTTGTTCATACTTGGTTTCATATTTTGGTTTCCTTCACATCCCGACATCAATAATTTACATGTTACATGTTCACAGCACCGCCGGAGCAAACCACAAAGAATTGTTGGGTAGGCCATATTCTCTGATTCTTATTCTTATAACATTTAGGAAAAGCCATGGAAGGAGGAGAGAAGCTATTGCATTTACAGTATTGGAGTAATTTTAATTTTAAAGTCTAAATGCCAAATAGCGTCGCCTCTGGCCTTTCTAGTGTTAAAGTATTTGCTATCTGATTGCAGGCGAGACCAGGGTTGGTTGTGACCCATTTTGTTTTTTATGTGATTCCTAAGAGCCCCTTTTGCTCAAGAATGAAAGCATTTCCAAATTCACAACGTGATACTGTCAATTAACTTTTGGAAAAGATTTAATTCAATTGCTAATGTGAAAGGGACATTTTGACATTTGACAGAACATTTGACAGAATATGTTCAAAGGAACAACTGCTTCCTTCTTGGGGTCGTTTGCAACTTTATGTGAGGTCAGTTGTGCCCCTTACCTTAAAGTAAACATAAAGACATGATAAGTGATTTATTACATTTTAAAATCATTGCACATGTTAAGACAAATGTTTTCTTTGACAACTGGCAGTAAAAACCATTGAATACAAAATATAACAACTAATTGTTAGTCTAAATATCATGGTGCTCAAAACTATCTGACTATTCACAGTCTGACCACCAAGTTCTTTGAATAATTGTTTATAAATGTATATTTCACTCAAATACACACAGATATGTCATGGGTAGCAAGAATACCCTCGTCGTTAAAATGTATTATCTTTTACTATCCTGTTAAAATAAGCTCAGTGGTAATTTCACTGCAAGACACAGATCTGAATGCTCACATTTGCCACCTGGTGGTGGTTGTACAAACAACAAGTAGTTCCAGCAGCAAAAAAAAAAAAAAAAGCTAATTTGCCTCCTCCAGAGCAATCTCTTTTTTGTATGTTGAAAATAAGTTTTTATTGAGATAAGGCAAAGATGTCATCATGCCAGGAAGCCAACTAACAGTAGGCAGCCCACAGGAAACCTCCCCACACGCCCACTCACACACACAGAAACACAGAGAAAATAGAGCAATATGCATTGTCACTCGGTGAAGAAAAACAGAGTCAGAGGAACAAGATATAACAATAAAAAAACATCATATTGAGGCAAACAAACAACCCGGAGGCCGCACTGTAAACGTCATTCTAGTGCTGATGCCCATATTCACATCGGTGATGGGCATGGCCTAAAGGATTGTGAGCTAACCCTGACATTGTAAAATTTCACTTGACTGATTTCACAATGTCCATTTTCAATTGTATCTATTACAGTAAATAAGGGACATATACTAATTACCAATTGCACTAACATATATTCGATAAAATACATTATATCCATTCTTTTTTAAATTGTTAACTTTACCATGTTTCAGAAACCGATCCTGAAAGATGTTCAGATTTGTCATTCTCTGCTTTTATGAAAAAAGGCGGGTGAGACCTGAAAAATTGTTTTTCTCAGTTTTAAAGTTTTCACAATAAAATAATTATACTGCCAATGGCTTCATTACGGACTGGACACATTTAAATAGACTGCCTCCATACATGGCTTTAGATATTTTGAAGTTTAGTAGAGATAACTAGCTAATAGGTGCTCATATGGATTGTGACATATGGACAATGTGAACAGTTGAACAACTATTCGTGCTGAGTACAGGGATACTGTCTTCATGAAAGATGTGTCTCTCTACAGGAAATGTTTTAACATGGGGTGAAGATGAACCTAGGAGTCAGTGCTAACAGGCAAAAAAAAAAGTATAGATTTCAAACAGAGAATCATCCTGGATGTTCCTCGGCTTCAGTTTATACTTTCCCAGCATAGTATTTCCAGGTCAGAGGGCATCAGAAAGTTAGGATGTTATGGTTTATTCAGTCTGAAATATTTTCTTCCTCAGGCTGATACACAATTCACATCGGCCAATTCCATTTTTGGCTACTCGGCTGTTTTGGCGATCCGAAGTAATGTATTATACATATTTTTACATATATTTGGAATGTCTAATGCATGTAGCTAAAGCACATGTGTGCACTATGAGCGATGTACTGTACAATCTTTTTAAAAACTTGCCTGCAGAGTAACAGTGAAAAAAAAAAACCACAAAAGAAAAACAACCTGAGACAAAATTGTGGTTCAAGAGGATTAAGAGGTCTACATACCACCTATCCTAGCTCAAATCTGACTAATAATCCCCCTGTCCTACTTTCCCTCACGCTCTGTTATAACCACCTTTGACCCTACCAACCCTACCACCTACTTCCCCCTTCTCTTGACTCTAGTACTGTATTCTACAGTAAGATTTTAATTTTTTAACATTTTTTTTTTGATTTGACATTATGAGTTCTGGCTGCAGATAGCTTTAGTTGAATTATATAGTGTGTGGTAGTTCCCATCTGCAGGCAATCAGCAAAATTGTAATATTCCATAATAGGTTCCACTATTGCATTAATCGTTGCTTTTTTATGATAAGATTAACAGTGCCACCATGTGGACAAAGAATTAATATACACAAAAGTTTTTCTTCCATCAATTGATGTTTTACATGCGTATATACTCGGTTCAATTGTGTTGGGGTGAACCTACACATAAATTTGGGATTTACTAACATATTGTCAGCCTGATTCAATTGGTCTTTAAAATCTGACAAATTCTGCATTTATTTTTTCTTGATTCATTCATTTCTGTATATTTATTTCCGTATTTATTTCTTGATTTATTTACTTCTGTAGCCTATATATTAATTTCTGCATTTATTTATTTTTGATTCATTTATTTATGTATACATTTATTTCCGTATTTATTTATTTCTGTACTTATTTGTCCATATGAAAATGAGGCTGTTAATCAAAGTATGTCAATAAAAAATATGTGGAAATTAGCATATTTGTGCATATATTTACATCACATTACATTATTGACATGTATATAGTTACAAATTATTTATTTGTACATTTACCTATTTCCTCGAGGTATTCTCGGCCCTCCATAGACTTGACCAATGTAAGGTTTTGCTGAGTCAGTGCTTTATTTCAACGAACCATGCCGTGCATAAGATTAGAGTGTTATGTTATCTTAAAACCCAGCAGCTCATTGTTGTCCCCTGTAAGGGACATGAGTTTCTGGTCTTAATCTAAACAACGATGTATTGTATAGGCTACTGAAACCTACAATACAAAAGACACTCATATATATATATATATATATATATATATTTTTTTTCCCCCTCATCCACGACACATTTCTATTACTTCAAAAAATAAATACAATACTTAAATAGTTTTTCTCTGCTCGATCTCAGTAAGATTAGAGTAGCCTACGAAATTCAGAGGCTGAGAGAACGTGTTTGTCATACCGAATGTGACAAACAGTTTTCCTTAGCCTATACATCGGCAATCTTAAGATAAACAAGACTTTTATTGTAATTATGTCCCCTGTTAACACCAGTTCTATTTGGTGGGACTTCTCGGCTTTGGGCCCGGATGTGCGAATGATTAGTTGCGCGGACTTCATGCCCGAACAAGAGAAGTTTCTGGTCGTTCCAATTCGCTTTTAAGTTTAATAAAACGTATTCCGCGTGGATAGTCTGCTGCGTGTCGCCCTCTGGAAAATCAAACTCACACTTGAGTCGAAGATCGCTGGTGTAAGTATTATATTTCACATGGACATAATAATAATAATAATAATAATAATAATAATAATAATAATAATAATAATAATAATAATAGTAATAGTAATAATAGTAATAAACGTTGTAACCGATGAGCAGTTGAAAGACAACATTTGATCTTTCTCAATGAACTTCAGTGATCTTGCTACTACTGTATTTTGACAGCCCAATGTTCTTCCGGTTTAAGAGAGAGATGTGCACATGTGTTGAAAATACAGGGACATGGTAGACTGGCTACTGTTTGGACCAGCGGTATTCATTTTTTGTACTAGCCTCCTGGTGAAATGTAGTTGCTAGCTAACGTTGCATTTATCCGCCACCAACCTTAGATAACACCTGTTGTGAACCATTATTCTACAGCTGAACTACGCAAGTGAAATGTTTGCTGCAGGATCGATTTTTAAAACCGCACGGCACTTATATATAAGGTTACTTCCTCTCCGTGAGGCTAGCTACCTAACGTAGCTGGCCAGTTGTTTCTCTGATCATCGCTAGAATTGCTCGCTAGTCAACGTTTGTAGCTACTACAAATTGTAGTCTAGCTGTTATTGACAACGGTTTTGACATCAGAAACAATGGTTTAGTATTCGCATTGCTCCTCACTTAAAAACAAGCCTATTTCTGTTTATCTGGCTAACCTTGACAAGAGTTATCTACCTACTTTCTGAAACGTAGCCAAATTAAACGTTACATTAACTTCCACAACAGTGCAAATAATTTAGCCGACAGCAAATGCTTTTTCAATTGAGGTAACGTTAGCTAGCTAGCTACTAGCATGGTACACCTAAGCCTATATCCCTTTCAGGGATTAGCTACTGGTTTAAGCCACGAAGCTGCTGTTGTGTTGCCTTTCTGCATGTTAGCTGATGTTAGCTATTTTAGTTACCCCCTAAACATTGGGACTGTTGTAGCTATATCCACATATAAATAATGATACCAATGCACAAATACAGCATCGTCTGTTTTATATTCGTATTCTCGTTATTGCACTTGCAGTCAGAAATTGAGTGCGATCAGCCTACAGTAATTATGACGAGGTGGAAAATTGCAATTTGCTTTCCTACTGCTAAGCAATCAGTTTTGTACACTAGCGATACTTGCAATATTAAATTTGTAACGTAACTTAATAGTTCGGTAGTCTAGCTAGTTACCTCAAGAACTTTCTCAGTAGTTGCTTACGTTATATGTCAGTTGGGGTATTTGCACTTTTCTTGCAGGATGGGAAACTTTACATCAACTTCCTCTGGTGGTTTATCAAGCACGGCTTCTACTCAATTCGTACAGGTAAGAGCAGTTGAGACAACGTAGTGTAACATGGCTGGTGATAACAAATGATCCCCAACGTTTGTAGCTAAGTGTGAACTGTAGGGTTTTATAACGTCTCACAGATAAACTCGTGAAATCTGGAGTGAAAGCTACACTCATTTCCAAAAGTATGTGTACACCCCAAGGCAGAAATTTAACAAACTGACTTGTTGGAAAGGTGGCATCCTATGACAGTGCCCATTCTACGGCTAATGTTTGTCAATTGAGATTGCATGACTGTATGCTTGATTTTATGCACTTGTTAGCACTCAAATGTCTTCCCTGCTGGAGTTTCCTCAGTCAACTGTAAGTGCTGTTATTATGAAGTGGAAATGTATTGGAGCAACAACAGCTCAGCTGCAAAGTGGTAGGCATGAATCATGTAGCGCGTAAAAAACATCTGTCCTCGGTTGCCGCACTCACTACGGAGTTCCATACTACCTCTGGAAACAACGTCAGCATGAAACCTGTTCGTCAAGGAATGGGTTTCCATGGAATGGGTTTCCATGGCCGAACAGCCGTACACAAGCCGGAGTGGTGCTCCGTTGTACTTCGGAGCAGTGGAGATGCATTCTCTGGAGTGATGAATCGCGCTTCACTTTCTGGCAGTCGGAACAGACGAATCTTGGTTTGGCAGAATAAATAGTGCCAACTGTAAAGTTTGATGGAGGAGGAATAATGGGTCTGGGACTGCATTCACTAGCATTCTAGAGAATTGTGCACTTCCAACTTTTTGGCTACAGTTTGGGGAAGTACTTTCCTGTTTCAGCATGACAGTGCCTTCGTGCACAAAGCAAGGTTCATAAAGAAATGGTTTGCAGAGTTTGGTGGGGAAGAACTTGACTGGCTTGCACAGAGCCCTGACCTCTACCCCATCTTTGGGATTAATTGGAATGCCAACTGCAAGCCAGGCCTTACACCCAACATCAGTGCCCAACCTCACTAATGCTCTTGTGGCTGAATGGAAGCGAATCCCTGCAGCCATGTTCCAAAATCTACTGGACAAATTGGGGGTCCAACTCCATATTATATTAATGTTCATAGTTTTGAAATGAGATGTTCAACAAGCCCATATGGGAAGGTGCCCACATACTTTTGGAAATGTAGTGCAATTGGACTTGCCCAATCAGCTCATGTCAGGTTGTTATGGAATGTATGTTGTAGTTTGAGTCATTGAGTCATTATGCTGTTTTGGCATTCAATGATTTGTCTTTTTTAACCCTAGGATGTGATCGCTCACAACTGTGTTGTGATATTCTCGAAGACCACTTGTCCTTATTGTAAGATGGCAAAGAATGTGTTCAATGAAATAGGTGCAACATATAAAGTCATTGAATTGGATAAACATAATGATGGGAGGCGGCTTCAAGAGGCACTTGCACAAATAACAGGTGCCCGAACGGTAATACATTTTTTATTTTTTATAAATGGGTAAATACGCATAAGTATAAATGTACATGCTGCTCTTGTTCCTGAATAATAAATGAATGTGATACTTTTCCAAATGGTGGTGTATGTAATGGTGCCCGTGACATGTCTTCATGTATGTTTCAGTATGTTGTAACGTACCAGAGGATGGGCACACGTATGAGGGTCATCTTTTAAAGTGGCAATCTTCTTGATGAATTTACAGGTGCCGAGAGTGTTTATCAATGGGAACTGCATTGGAGGAGGCTCTGATACCAAGGAACTTCATCAGCAGGGAAAACTTGTACCCCTGATTGAGCAATGTTCCCCATGCTGTTTAGATAGTCAGATTGAGGGCTCTGGGAGTGGTCAATTTGAATCTAACAAACTTTAAATAAAGTTTTAGATTAATGGTTTAAGTGTTATAGATCTCCATATATTTCTTAAACCAGTGTTTCAGTTAAGTAGACATTATTTACTTAAAAGACTGATTCCCATGTATTGTACTTGTCAGTATTTTACAGTGGTTTATTAGAAAATGGGAAAATGCTAATTTCCCCACCTTTTTGCAAACTGTAGAGTACTGAACACATTTGCAAATTTGGAAGTACATAAAGAGGAATCTTCTTACGGGATACTGTGAAACAAAATAGTGAAGGTGGATAAGTGTATTGTAAAGCTTAATCCCCCAACCATATGTGGCAACTTGTTTGTACAACAAGTTTTTTTGTCTGTGTCATGTGCGAACAGCACTCCTTTTGTCATCTGCAACACACAATGAACATGTACGATTGTAAAACACTGCTTTGATGCTGGCATGAATAAAGAAATACTGTGGTATTTTTCCAGTAATCAAACACTCTCCTGTAACATGTTCATTTTGTTGTTTAACATGTTCGTACCCATGAAAACCATGATAAAATTATAAAATGTATCTATCTGTTTATTTCTAACTAGGCTCCTGATTTTTTAAAAATGGGTTTATCCAGATTTTTCGTGACACGTGATTCTTCTTTTTACACTTTCAACTTTTTTTAAAGTTGAAATATTATCAGAAAGGTCGGTTTGAATATGTGAGGCTAACCACTATAATTGATTTAATTCTCATTTGTTTAGTTAAGCTTCCAGAAAATGTGCATACAATTAAAACACAAGTTCCTTTGTTTTCCATCATAAAATGGTAATAGTTTTATTTGTATAGCACATTTTTACTGAGGTAGAATGCACCACAAACTGCCTCGCATAAGAGTAAAATGGAGCAATCCAGCAAAGTTAAAGAAAGAATAAACAAGGTAAAAAAAATGAACAAAATGAGAGAATAAAAATATTCAAGACAATATAAATGTACTGTAAAATGATTGTAAATACAATTATCAGTACTACTGAAGGTGTGACAGTTTCATGTGGCAAGGAGTTTCAGAATTCTGGTGCATAACACATAGTGTTAGGCTACTGATTGGTTGTACCATTTTCTGCACCCCTGAAGTGTTGCAGAGGTAACAGGTAATTTATATTATTTATTTCGTCTCGGATACGGTATGTCGAACATGCTGTTTTCAGTCGAGCCCGCCAAAATTGAAACGGTGCATCATATTCGCAAGCCATGATACGCATGTGTAGTGAACTTGTTCGTGACTTCCAGCCAGCAGTCATTCTTTGCATTCTCTTTCCACCGAACGACAATGAGGTCGCCGCTGTAGCAACGTAGATGCTGTTGCAATGATTGCCGGGAAATATACTGAGAAAACTACTGCAGCGGAGAGCTCGTGTGACGACTAACTAGACAGGCTTGCAAGATTCCGAAATAGCAAAAGAGGGTTTTCTAGTTTTATTTTACAGGTTTTCAAGAAACATACAATCGCATAACGCTAAAATGGCAGGAAGTGCAGGGGAGTGGTGTCTCATGGAAAGCGACCCGGGGGTTTTCACAGAATTGATAAAGGGCTTTGGTGAGTGGGTGCCGTTAGCTGTAACGTTTGCTAGCTACCATATAATGTAGCTCGCTAGCGTATGTGCATCTTCTAGCTAGGTAGATAGCTAGCTAACTTTAGCTAGCTATCTACCTAGTAGTAGTGTGCTACGTTAGATTACCCGACGTAAATAAGCATTTGTAGCTAACCTCAAGCGCCAGCTCATTATGGAACTTGCTAACTAGCGTTAAATAAGACCGGAGCCAATTTTACCTGGTGCGAACACAGGGTTCTTGGGGCTAGCTGTTTTCATGTACGTTCGCTAGCTAGAAGGTTATATCATCGGACCAATTAGCTACCCGAGTCTGAAATGTGTTGGGTAGATGCATAGCTATTTAACACCAACACAAATTAGATTTGTTTAGCGCTAGCGAGCTAATATGACTAATAGCTAGCTAGCCAGTCACAGTCTCTTTCTAGCTAGTCAAATAACTGGCATACGTTGCCAATTAGTTATCATAGGTCGTTTATTGACATCTCGTTAGGTAAGTTAGTTGGATAACTGTCAGACAACCTAGCTTTATGTACCAACTGCCTTGCATAGCTAAGGAACCTGTTTTCTTGCATGAATAAAGCTAGCTTGGCTACATAGCCAATCCAATTTGTGTATAGCTCTCGTACACTAAATGACGTTATGGAAGCCCTGCTGGTTTGTCGATGGGGCCCACTCGTTGGCTAACAAATTAGCTAATTGAACTTGTCCAAGTCATGATGATGGGACAGATTCAGCTGTTTATACTTTTATTCTGTGGACTCGAGTCGTGGTATTTGCCTTCTCGTTTCAGGGTGCAAAGGAGCACAGGTTGAGGAGATATGGAGTATGGAACCTGAAAACTTTGACAAGCTGAAGTAAGTTAATCGAGAAACTGCAAAGTATGCTGTATTTGGGCATGTGGTTTTAATCATAATTGAACGTTGTACACATTCACTCATTTTCAACGTGTAAATAGCTTTGGCTAGAGCATTTAGTAAATGACCAAATTGTAAATTGCGCACAAAACATTGGTAAGTTATCTTTGCATGCAAGCTTTGGTAACTCGGTAACACTTTCTGTAAGTTTGTTATCGAATATAAACTCATGTAGACAGATCTTCTTCAAAATATAGTAGATTGTAGAGTTTTAATGCTGTGAGATGATAAATGTCATCTGCTCCTTTTTCAGACCGGTTCATGGATTAATTTTCCTTTTCAAATGGCAGCCTGGGGAAGAGCCTGCAGGTTCTATTGTTCAAGACTCAAGGCTTGACCATATCTTCTTTGCCAAGCAGGTATATACAACTGCTGTACAATATAATATAGAATGAGTTGTCATTGTTAAAGATTAAGCATTTCAGTGACTTCCCCTTGGCTATTCCCGTCTTTAATACCACAGGTCATCAACAATGCGTGTGCTACACAAGCCATTGTCAGTGTTTTACTCAATTGCTCACATCCTGACATGGTTCTTGGAGAAACATTGACCGAGTTCAGAGAATTCTCACAAAGTTTTGATGCTGCTGTAAGTACTTTAAATTGTATGTTGTTTTCAGCAGAATTAATTCACCTCCAATAAATAAAATCATTTTATGAAGTTTAGTTTTGTCACATTATATCAATTGAAAGTCAACTTTGAGGAAAATATGCACATGTTATTTTATGAGAAACCGAACACAATGCTATTAAGATTGTTGTCCATGTCTGAAGGTTATTTAAAATATTTTTACCCTTCTGTGAAAAAAAGATGAAAGGTCTGGCCTTGAGCAACTCTGAAGTGATTCGACAGGTCCATAATGGCTTTGCCAGGTATTTGTTTTTCATAAATCTGTATTAAAGTCAACCACTTTTCAGAACCTCAAACTAGAGACACCTTTATGTGATACTTTTCCATGTGATACCTGTTGTGGCTTTTAAGGAAGATTACCATAATTTGTTCTACATTTACAAGCACTGATAAATGAACAGAAAACTGAATGGTTCCATTTTCTGCTAGCTACTTTTCTGCCATTAGGAATTTTGATTCTAACCCAAATTTACATTTTTAAAGATGTTGTTCATAGCAGAAATTGGAACAGTTAATCTAAGCTAGTCAATTCAAAATTAATAAAGTTTAGCACACTCCTGCTTCTGTAAATACTGTCATAAATTGGAATGGAATAAAAACTGTATTTTGATTTAATGCATTTTCTTTCCCTCAGACAGCAGATGTTTGAATTTGATGCAAAGTCATCTGCAAAGGATGAAGATGCATTTCACTTTGTGAGCTATGTTCCAGTTAATGGCAGGCTTTATGAACTGGATGGACTTCGTGAAGGACCAATTGACCTTGGTAGGTTCAGCTTTGCTCACATCCCAAATCTGCATTGCTCATTCACATTTTGGACATTGACGGATCCCAACTCACTCCTGTTTAAAAATGTGTAAGATGTGCAAATGACAGCTTTACACCAATCAAGCTGTTAAAGCAGCAGTGTTATGAGATGCATCCACAATAGTCAGTTGCATCGAAGTGCTCATTACACAAATACCTAAGCTTGAGCGAATTGAAGGTATTTAGTTGCTAGGCCTCTCCTGAAGAGATGTGTATATGAATCTGTTCAGTTACAAGTGCAGCCTGGACAGGGCACGGTTTACACTTTACAGTGCCAGAATGGCAGTGCTACATTTGTTCTGTAGCCTGTGCCCCAACATACCACCTGTTGGCATAGTTCAACAGTGTGCAGTGGTTGTGCGTTTTTGTTTTGTTTGTGCATACCATTTCGGTTTGTCTGTATTTATGGCGGTTTTATTGCTATTAAATCATTGAATCTGACTGAAATTAAATGGTTATGCAGCAAGGGAAAAAAAGAGTACACTAGGGGTGCCTTACTTCAATTGTTTTGCCATACTCAAATTCTTGTTTGCTAAGTTTCCAGAATTTAAATTGCACATAGTGTATTCTAAAATTGATTACAATAATCATTTGATGTAATTTTAGATCTGTTAATTTGAGGAAAATTAGTTCAGAATGATTCAACATTCGGAATTAATTTTTGACCTAGCAGCATTCTCTACCGCAGCGTATAATCACCTCTGTTGAATGCACATCATTCATGAGCTTTTTGAATTTTTATTAAGTTGGATACGGTCCATTCATTACAATATGGGGTGATGACCCATTTTTATTATCAATGAAATGCCTGGAAAGCATCTTTAAATATCCATATGTTTGTATATTTATTCAAACTCATAATTATGGATGAAACATGACATTCCAATATTTGCAGACATTTTACATTTCATTTTTCATCAGATGGGGTCAGCAAATTGCTTGCAATTATTTCCCAAAGTCAATATTGTAGCCATATCAGTTTCAGTCTTAAGCCACCATTAACAGAAAGGCAGAATGTGTGCTATTTAAAGTTGAAATATTTAATATTAAGACTCCCAGCTACTGGTGCAAGTCATTCATTTTTTAATGTGATACTTGTTAAGTAGTATTGTTTAGAGAGCGTTAGAGATGTTGGAGAAGTGTAATTTTTAAGGTTATGCATCATTTTAAACATGCTTTTATTTTTGTTTCAGGTGTCTGTAACCAGGATGACTGGATAAGCGCAGTTCGGCCTGTTATCGAAAAAAGGATACAGAAGTAAATGTTGTATTTTTCAGTTTAGGTTCTAGATGAATGAATGTGGCCTTGTTATATCAGTTTGGAGAAATTAAATTTGTGTGGCAGAACACTTGAGCAAGAATTTAAAAGTGATTACAGTTATTTAACTTTGTATTTTCCCATTTCAGGTACAGTGAAGGAGAAATCCGTTTCAACTTAATGGCAATTGTGTCAGACAGAAAGATGATTTATGAGCGCAAAATTGCCCAGTTACAGGCTCAGCTCACGGAAGTATGTAGAAACATAAAAATGGTTGAAACCTTAGCTATTAATAACTAATAATAATAACTGACACTCAATTAGGATTTCCTTACTTTTCAGGAGGAACCGATGGACACAGACCAGAGCAGCAACCTGCTCAGTTCGATTCAGTCAGAAATTGCTAAGTACCAACTCCTAATTGATGAAGAGAATCAAAAGCTGAAGCGATATAAAGTATGTTTGCACAATCTTAATTTGTATACCACATATTGTTATATTACTTCCAGCCGCATACATTGTAACCACAAGCATGTTTTTATTTTAGATTGAAAACATTAGAAGAAAACACAACTACCTGCCCTTCATCATGGAACTGTTAAAGACACTGGCTGAGTACCAACAATTGATACCGTTAGTGGAAAAGGTGAAGGATTTGCTTAAATATTGCATCAAAAGTTTGTCCATTATTTTGATGTGATACCAATGTGTTCTTCGTGAACAGTTATTAAAATATTTTTTCATACCTGCTGCTAATACTTACACACACAATACGTATAAAAACAGTTTAAAATGTATACAACCTGTTACAATATCATTGAGTAAGTTGTGTGCTTTTTGTGTTTAGTGTGTGGTACTCTACAGACACCATAAGTGAGTTTTTCCCAGATAATACACCACTAGAGGGCATTGTTGATGTATTACAGTAGCTGAATCCTCTGGTTTTGGTGGTTTTGAGTTCTGCCAAATGTCATTGTATTACAGACATAAGACGGGATAATAAGAAGTTGAACCTACATTTATGGTTGATTTTTACTTTATCTTTATTTGACAGACAAATATTGATTTATAGTATAAGCTGTTTTCAAATCAGTTATTGCCCTATGAGAATGCAGTTAAAGGGAAAAACCTGCTAAGAAGCACGTCCTGCACACAGTCTGCTGTCTTTTCATTAATCTTAACCATACACTGAACATTGTTTGGAGCTATTGTCAGTGACTTGATTAGTCATGACTGAAATGTTGACATTGATAAAGACACACCCTAACAAACATATTTTTATGTTTTTTTTTTTTTTTTACATTCAGGCAAAAGAAAAGCAAAGTGCCAAAAAAGTGCAAGAAGCTAAGTGACAATATACTGTTCTTTAATGTTCGTCTGAATGGCCACGGATAAACCTCACCAGTCTTCTGTACCCCCTGTGGTGAGCACAGGGTATTCAACTGTAGACTGTCTTGCATTTGGTAATGAGCTGTAACATGCATGTAAGGAAATGTTTAAATAAACATGTCTATTATTTTCATGTATAAATTCTATGGATGTTTATATTTGCAATGGTGACTCAAGTCTTAACAAAAGATGTCCCTTGATTTCATTGTACATTCTCTTATGGTTTGTTGTGAATGCTTAGTGAGCTGTTCTCATTGGCCTATTGAAGGTTTGTCACCAGTATTGGAGTATAAAAGACTTTATAGATCACCCAAATTACTTCTTTCTGTTCTGGCAGCAGATTTGAATATATACTAATTGTGAAATGTTTTCTAAAGTAGGAAGCCATGTTGATTTCTTAAGTTTGTTGTGCCAATGGGTATTTTGGATATCTTGTTCGACGATGCTTATCAGGAATTGCCCCGGTGTGACATTTGATGTGTAGGCCAATCTTGTCATGAATCCCTGCTGTCAGTGAAGACAAAAGCAAAGCGCAGTTTACCAAAGAGCATCTTTCCAGTTAATAGTGAAAATATTTTCAGTTTTTTGCTGAATATGTCCTTATGTGCATGTTCAAGTACATCAATGATGGTGGTGTCTGTCAACCAACTTTTTACCGACTTACTCTGAAGTGTCCTTTGATATATGTTCTTTGATATATTTTCTAGAGAACTGTACCACTGCCTCTGGATATGATATCTAAAATGGTTAATGCAATGAAGTACCAAATTAGTCTGATAGGGCGGTCATTGAGTTATATGTAACCATAAATAAATAGCAATTGAAAAATGTGAATCAAGTGCATGTGACCCAGATTTGCCATAAAACACTAAAACACTGGGACATACTGACCATGTTTGATTGTGTAACCCTTTGCAGTGTACTTTGACAAATGTACAGCTGACTTTTAATGGGACACGTCTTGATCTTAGTCTTTAAGATTGACAGAGATATTTAAGTGATGACTGATGAGAAGCCACTCCTTGTGCTGTCAAATTTGTTGGTTTTAATAGGGAATTTACATGAAAGCACATGAATTTTCAAATTATGCTCACCAGAAGTGCCCAGGCAAGTCATTACCCACCACAAATGAACAAGCAGCATCTTTATCTTCCTCAAAAGGATTCTGTATTTACACTTTGTATGTAAAATTCCTTTCACTCCTTTCACTTCCTCAGAAAAAACGTACAGTACAGTGAAACAATACAATTTAATGTGTCCTGAAAAATCATCAATTATTTCAGAATGTTAATTCCTATTCACTAATTAAGACTCATGATTTATCTGACCAACTTAGTTGATGTGCCTGGAGTTTTTTTTGCATGTTTTAAGCCAGCAAAAAAAAAAAAAAAAAAGACTGGGGATTTGAACAAGATGCCAGCTTTTTATTGTTTTCTGGACCAAAGCTCTGAAGACCTTTTTGCACACACTGCTTTGATAACTGCCATTTGGGTTCACTTGTGCCAGAATGGATTTATTAGTGGGTAGATGATTGAGATTTTGTTAATTAAAACATGCCAGTTTGTAAAGCAGTCTGTGCAGGAATGTTTTTTTTTGTTGTTTGAATTCCATTAATTTGACGAATAGGCTATATTGTGGCTTCTAGCTAAAATAAAATGGAGAGGTTACCTGTATGGTATTTCATTTTATGTAGAAGCCTATGCAATACAACACATTTTGGATGATTCTCTTTTTTGAAAAACATAAGGAAAGGGTATTGTATGGTCATTTATTTATTTTTTTGTCATTCTGTGGCCAGTATAAAACTGATGAAGCCATCAGTGTTACAGCTGGAAAGAAAATTATAAAATGCACATACTGTATTGGGTATCAGTGATGGTCTCACAAATCTGCTTATCAAATGGATCTAAATCAGAGGCATGGGCTGTACTAGTAGAATCGTGAGTGCTCATTTCAATTTAGTGGAAGAACATTTAATATGCAACAAATGATACAATTGAAGAACTGATGTTTCCAAATATTTTGGTGGCTTAAAGCATGTAGTTCAGATTAATTCTGTGTAGAATGACTGGGGGCCTCACCATCATTTGGATTTATTGTACTGAAAATGATGCTTATAGAATCCAGAGGCTGGCGGTTATATTCATATTCATATTCATTCATATTTATTTTATACCATAATCTAGTATTTTTTAATCTATTATTCTTAATTTTTTCCCCCTTAGAAACCAGAAATAAATTATGATTTTTTTAATAGAGCATTTTCTATATTTATCCATTGTTCATTTTCTTTGTTTGACTGTATGATGTAAATAACCTTGTTCAGCTAACTGATATACAGATCTGGTAAATTAAGACCACCTTCAGATCTAGGCAGATTGCACACTGTCTTCTTAGTCTAAGTGCTTTATTAGCCAAAATAAAATCTTTAATAATCAAATTTGCTTTTTTAAAAATAAGCTTTTGGGGGTATAATCGCTTTAGATGAAAATATATTAAGGAATCTGGGACTGCTTATAACATTGCAGCTCATGAATCAGATTGTACGAGTTGGCAGAAGAGATGAGTTGGCGGAAGACGCTTTGCATGCAACAGGCAAACTTGTTCGTGCCCAACTGAGCATCAGGAGCTGCTGGAGCATGATGAGACCCAGATCCCTGTTGAGTAAACCCTCCCTAACCCTGGGCAATACTACTGCCAATTATACACACCCCAACAGGGCTACTGGCCATGGTCAGGATTTTTACCAGACTGTGAGGCTCATCCATTCACTAGAACATGGCTGTTGACTTAACTGGATGAGCCACACAGCAGCCCCACTGAACAGTAATGTTAAGATACAGTTTCGACCATATGTTGGTTATGTTATAAAATCGTCCAAGGAAATTTACCAGGAAATTCGCTCTTTTTGTATATTTTTAGTATTCACTTTTCCCTTCTGGTTTGAGTTTGAGTAATATATTCAAAAATGTTATACATCTGGTTTACGTAGCACGTAGTCCTACAATGAGCCGTGGAAACAAAACTAAATAGGAGAGATACTGAAAAACATTACCTCTACTATTGGCTCCATTGTCATTATATCTACTACACTGTCTAATGTTGCTTAAGCAGCTCAACCAAAAACCATGCATTTATTATGATGCATATCTTTTGGGTACTGACATCCATGGAAGTTCCCCAATACAATACTAGCTCTGCATGCATTCCTGGTTAAATTCCTTTCAAACTTTTAGTCTTTTGGTCCGCCAACCAGCAGGCAGTTTCAGACAACCTGACTTTTGTGCATTATAAAGGAGGGATATGCAAATAGGGAAGGATGGTTGATACTGAGAGCAAGAAAACAATCCTGGAAAATAACACACGAGAAGTAAAGTTAGCTGCATCGGTATATAGGTTAGCTAGACATGTATTTTCTTTTGGCTCGCTATGTAACAACACTACCAGCAACACACACTTTGCTAGGCAAATTCGCCGACTTGTGCCGAACAAGGCAAGGCATCTTCTGTGACAACATCATCTTGTGGTTGATCAGGCTCCTTGAAATATTACTGGCACCGCTTTCCACCATAATAACTAACTACATCAGCTGCAGACAAGTGCACTGTGCAGCCTAGCAACCGCAGCCATGCGCGTTTGTTTATGTGTGACGTCTTTAATTCATTAATTTGCATATCAATTGAATGCTCACACCATCTTGTAAACCAGGCACGGATCAGAGACAGGGCTGTGAAAAATGTAGCAGAGTTAACATGAGCAGTTTCTTGCTCTTGTTAATGCTAACAGAGTTGATAGTACACACACCTCTAGTATAATGTGAAAATAACTAGATTTACTGTAAGATTAGGTTTCCTTTAGCTTTAGATAGTACAGTGTGTAATACTTGTTTTTGTAGTTTGCCTGGACATTGACCTTATGACAATTTAAAAATATTTTAGCTGTAGACTTTAGGGACCATAAATTGTATTTATTAAAACAATGATTTTTTTCTGTTGCTGTTTAGCAAATTAATATTTTTAATATTACTATCAACAGAGTTGTTTATATCCTACACATGAAATCCCAAAAGAAAAGATTTTGGTTTGCTTTGGATCTTGGGCAGTTCCTTTTGGCCTCCACACTTTGCTTTTGCTGTCACTCTGATATGAGTGAATCTTGGTCTCAGCTGTGTGCAAGACCGCAGACAGCAGAACCATTTTTTCCTTGAAAAAGTAGAGCACAATACAAAATTTAGAAGATATTTGGCCTTCCAAGTAAAAGGCCAAACTGTGTGTTGAAAAAATAATATTTTAAGGATGATTCCAGTGTATCTGAGATAATAATGAATTGACTAGTATCTTATAACATCTGCTATGAGTCACAACTTTCATTCCACTGGCATCTGGCATCATTAAATGAACCTCAATAAGATCAAAAGGTAACTTCCTAAATAAAGTAACACCAGTAAGAGCTATAAGAGAATTCAAATAAAATAATTAACTTTCTTAGTAATGAATGAATGAGTGATTAGTTATGATAAATTATCAATTCAACAATCGTCTGTTTTGGGGATTTGCTCTAAATAAATTCTTCATAAATACTTTTGGTCTCAAGGAAAGTTTGGTGGAGATTTGATCCCCCTGAATTCCTCTCAGGCTAGCCAAATCTTGAAGTTCTCACAAATTTCCGACTTTAGAAATATCCAAAAATGCTGCATGTTGCAGCTCAATTAACATTAGGCAGACGTTACTGCAGATCTTGTACATTGCATACATTGATTCAATACCACCCCACCCCTTTCCGGCGGCTTTCAAATGCTTTGTTCAATGCAGGGACAACAACTTGAACTCATGGCCTATTCAGCACAATCATTTTGATATGAGTAATAATTTCACTAAACGCTTAGATTTGTGGGTGAGTTTTATTTTTCCAGAGGCTCTGCCCTTTCATTTACTTCATCAACTGTTAACCCGTATTCACAAAAAAAAAAAAAAAAGAAATGAAAAATTACTGTGAAAAAGATGTATAGAAATAAGTATATAAATATAAGGTACATGTAACTTAACATTTTGAAGTTAAGGTTTCTGTGCAGTTGAGGATATTTTAAAGAAGAAATTCAGTCTGGTTTTCCATGATTTGTGTCTCGAAATGCTGTTACAACATTGCTTAGTGTTCAGTAGCAGCATACATTCATAAACCAAAGCACTGAACAGGCCATATTGTATAAATAAACGTTCATATATGACCTAAGATCCCATAACCATATAATCATAATGATATATGAATAATACACATGAAACTGAAATGAGCAACTTAAGAAAATCACCCACTCACTTCTTTCCGATTGAGAAATCTGAGTCTTTCTCACAAGTTTTATACACAGTGTCCATTTCTGAAGATTTGTGCAGTTGGTTCAAGCACAAACTATTTTGAATTTTCAATGTCTTCCTGGCCAAGCTGTAAATGTTTCACACTGAGCTGTGGGAGAACTTTATAAATATAATTGGCTGCTCTATGCCGATGTTTAAAGTACTTTGTGTTGCATCATATGTGACTCATAAAAGCACAGCGCTGATGAAAAAGCAAATAATGACATGAACAAGAACAAGAACAAATGGAATTTTTGATAAACAACTTGTATATTTATTTTTTTATCATTAAGATAAATGCTGCCATTTAAAAAAAAAATTACCGTACCCATATTTTGCCATCTATTACTGTACTTTTTAAAAAAAGGAATCACCAGTTTCTGAACATATGGTGGAAAAAACTGAACATGAAAACCCTAAATGTGTATCACTGAAGTTCTCATTGAGTTTACAAAAATGCTTGCAAAATGTCGATGTAAGAGATTTTTTAAAAATTGACCACTACACACTACCAGAGCATGGCAGAGAGAAAAGGGGTTTCATTATGCAAAACTGAAGATTCGATAAATATCTCCTCTTCAGGACACAGAAACCTGACAGGATTGTTACTGCCAAACCAGGCAGTGTATCTGTATCTGTGCTGTTCAGAAACATAAATATAGCATGACAACTGAAAATAGACTTAAGGGGATGGGAAACTAGAAAAAAAACTTGAATGAATATATTAACATCTATGACTTATATGCAATTCAGTAATGCACTGAATGGGCATGATAGCACTGTTTATATCCAAATTATTGGCAGACACTGTTACAATATGATGGCTTGCTGATTGCTTTGGCAGTCTAGAGATTACAGATACCGCTCAAAAGTATTACAAAATATTTAAATATTGTAATTAATATTTTTTTTTAAAAAAAGGTTAATTAGCCATTTATGAAGACTCCATGTGTTGAAAAGTAGTATGGATATGTAATAATTCCTTCTGACACACTAAAGAGTGGAAATATCTGAGTGATGAAGGAACACATGGAGTCTTACCTGATGCTACTGGAATGTGATTAATTTCATCTTGGTTACCTGACTCCAAAGAAGGGACAGGGGCTCAAGCTACAGTTGGGCCCTATCTCTGCACGAAAACACCTTATGTGTTAGTGCCATATGTGCCGCAGGCTTCTAACATTTCATTTAACATATAATGCTCGCATTGTGTCACGCGTGAGTGACATTTCCCAGAAGTTGACAAATTTGTGGAGGCTGGCAAAATGATTTTCAGGCATTGTCCAAGCACACTAATGTTACAACAGTTACACATTCTGTCCCATGATAGAGCAAAAAGGCAAAAAGAGGCTCTTTCTATGGAGACACTTTACAATAAGGTCACATGAATTGGCATCAACTAATGTAGTTGTTAACATTAATTAATGCACATGACAGGACACATGCATTAAGGATGAAATCAACTTTTCATTAGTTCGTAGTTAACAAAAACACAAACTAATATATTAGTTACAAGATTATTCATACATTTGCAAAACATAGGATAAAATTATAATTAGGTGACCTTTAACAAATACTGTTTTTTATTACAGAAGTAATGGCATTTACTAATGTAGTTGTTAACATGAATTAATGAGGTTTAAATGCATTAACAAAGCTGTACAGATGAACTTTTTAATAGTTAGAAGTTAACAACTACATTAGTTAATGCCAATTCATGTGACCTTATTGTAAAGTGTTACCGAGCCGTTTAAACCAATAATTTTTTGTTAATATTAGTCTACGCGCTGCAAACTATGATTGGTTTTAACAAGTTTTGTGCAGGTAAAATGTAACTTTTATGCAGTGTATACTTCCCATTTTTTCGGGAAAACACTATGAAAATGTCAGTAGTATGTATGTCAGGTTCTATGCACTGAATCCAGCATTTGACAGTGTGGGAACATTGTCCTCAGTCATTGTCCGTGGTTAATTAGCGACAAGTGATATAGATTACCTGGAAAGGGCAAATTGATTGACAAGAAGGCTCTATTGTCCACTTGTTGATGGATTACTTGAATTACATGTGAAAAAAATGTCCAGATAAACTCGTGTCTGTACTCTACAGTAATAAAAAAATAAATGAAAACAAATTTACTTTAAATTATTTTAAAATAGAAATTTCTTTAAAAAAAAAAAAAGAAAAAACCCATTCTATGAACATGTTTTCAATGTCACCAGTCACCTATTCCAACAGCCACCCTCCTGCATGTATGCCTGGAGCTTAATTAAAGGTGGCAATATGCTTTCAATCTGTGAGCCATTAAAGCGTACAATCACAGTGTTCTTCATAATCAGTACAAAATGCTGCCAGGAATATTAATACACTAGTCATTAGGCTCAGATCATTTAATTCACACTCACATAAGTGTCCTCACATATAAATAGTAAAGGTAAAAATCCATAAGACATTTAACACACGTACGAGTATCAGCTAGTGATTCACATCTTACCAGTCTCCCAATCACTGCCCTTCACATTAAAAAAGTATTCATTTTAAGGCGTTGTAACTGCTAACGGTAGAATTAACAATTTAATTTGTTTTACAGCATCATATATAACACACAAATCACTCAGCAAGTATTTGGTGGTGTGTTTAATGATGATTAAGGAGTTCAACTCTTTAGCAGAGCATACTTATGATTATGGCTGGGTGTCTGTCACAACTCCACCATTTATTTATTCATCGCAGACCAATCGGTTGCGTTATCACTTTCAGGTTTAAACACTAGATTTTCCCGACCACTTAAGAGTCTATAAATCACTGAATGTTCTCTTTATCCCCTCCTCTTTATAATTCAGAATGTTTTAAAATACTATTGCAGTATGTCAACAGTATTTGCCATGGATTTTGTAATGAGTAGTACAGAGAAAAATTAACATACCATTCCTTGGATCTTTTTTTCTTCCAGCATTTACTTTTTCCCTGAGTCTAAATTATTTGTTCCTCTTGTTGTTTATTTGTCAACTTCCTGTTTGGATCTTTCTGCTATCGACTACTGTCATTTGCTTATATGACTGCCGACCACCAATATCAGGAAGAGGTTAGGTAGAAGGGAAAGGCGGGATTTAAAGATAATATAGGTATAGGTATAGATAATATGTCTTAAAATCCAACCACATAACTTACTTTTTTTGTGATTGGTGATGGTGGAACTCCTGGAAAATCTCAGCTGCTTTGATGAAGTGCTTCGTAGGTGATGTGGATTTACTATAATCCTTGTAGGAGAATCAAAATTCCTTTCTTTCTTCTCTGAACTTTGACGTGAGGAATGTACTAAAAACAGCAAAAGACCTCTCTCTCTCTCACACACATTGTGAAGATATGTTAATATTGTGTGATATGTCTTTCCCTGCCACCTAAACACAGTATCATTTTGAATAAATTTTTTCACAACCTTTCATAATTTTTGGGTTTCTGTAACAACATTTCTTTGTTTCAAATGTTGACAGCATGTGAGGTATATATCCATATAGTTCATAATTGTTTTTCTTAAAGTACATGAGCAGTACACAGATTATACTCACAACAGTGTCCTTCAGTGAGAAAACTATTATTGGGCACCCACTACAATAATGTCAATGTCTGCAGTTCTTGAACAATCAAATTTTGTTTGCGCTATTGGAATTTCTATTAAAAAGTATTCTTGTTTCCAGCAGTCATGCAGTTATGGCTTAAGGTATACATACTTAAGTTTCTTGTGGGCAATGAAATGGAGCATATGTCTATCAGTAGAGTACTGTTATTGTCAATTATGCTCCACTCCCGGGATAAGTCCGGGATTTTGAAAGATATGGATGAATTTTTTTTCTAGTCTCATTCTATGCTTATAGCTGCAGATGACAGAGCAAGGTTTCCCAACCTGTAAACTAGCTCTGGGCTGTGGGGAAAACTCCCACCAAACAACCAAAACAAATAAAAAATTCAAAACAAAACCTCCATGAAATTAAGAGATATATATGATACTCAATAAAAAAAAGTAATACCAGCACGCTACTGTTGTGTTCCCAAGTGATATAGTTAGCTAAATCCTTGAGCAGTGGCAACGTTTTTACCAATTTGGTCTTCGTCAGGTGACAAAGCGATACTACACACAACGCTCCCCGCAACCACCAGCGCAAAGAGACCTTGCCTGTCTGTCTTTTCCACACTTGTTCATCTAATCTCAGCTAGCATCCATATAACAGAAAGCAAAGTAAAATGACTTTGAGTTACATTTCAGAGATAGATAGAGAGAGAGAGAGAGAGAATGAGAGAGAGAGAGAGACAGAGAGAGAGAGAGAGAGAGAGAGAGAGAGAGAGACAGAGAGAGAGAGAGAGATTAAATCAGACAGTTTAATTCCAGTGTGATACCTGAAATCCCCTTTTACAAATCCAAAAGCCACTTGGCTACAAATCTGGACATGGATGCTTTCTGTCAGCAGAATTTAAATGTGAGTGAGAGCCTGCAGCAAAGTAACATTACCTTTAAATAACCTAGAGATTTCAATGAACGGCAACAATGCTTCAATGATTAAAAAAAATATATAGCCTATATTTGCACGATGCATAATATTATCATTACTTAATTTTCATCCTGTATTGCTTAGGTTATTATATTACATGCATTTGATCATATGGCATGTGGTTGCAGAGTAAAAAAGGTCAATCAGGCCCATTCCTGAATTAATCTTTATTTATAAAAAAGAGCAGTAGTGTGCCTAACATTAAGACATTAAGATTAATTTCAATTAATATTTATTATAATGAATATCTGGTATAATATTAAGCATGCATAATTGGCACTTCATTCATTGTTATTTTTCCAGGGGCCTAACCACAGAGGCAGTTCTACTTCTGTGCTTTGAAATTCCTCTTTAATTTAAAATGTGTGTCTTTAAAAGTGCAAATATCAACAACAAAACATTATTTTTCAAATATACTTAATGTAAATTTGATCAAGAAAAAACAAGAAAATCACATATGTGAGGACAGTGCTGTTTTGCCAACGACTATAGTGTTGAAAATATAACTTGCAGTAATGGCTGCATAGATAACTATTTCTAAACAAATATATTCCCCCATCTATTTTATTCAGATTATTTAAAACTAGTGTATTGTTCAAACAAAATATACAGTTATATGTTGAAGGGCATCAAAATGTTTTACAATGGTCAACTTTCCAAATGTACTTTCTTCTCTTCAAAGGATTGGCAGGGTGGAAGGCTATTTCCTGAGATTATAAATAAGACCATTTTAAAGCTTTATGGATGGTATTAGAGCATTTTACTCCTGTGGTTTGGACAGTTAATCTTTGAAAAAAGTTCATGGGCTCACAGTCGGGGCCAAAGACGGTCTCCGGCTCTCAAATGCAACTCACCTTTTCGACACGTGCTCTTGCGCCACATCTTCTCCAGCCACAAAGCCACCGGGATTTATCTCCTCCAGCCACACCCGTGGGATGTTCACCGCTGAATGACGCAAGCAGGCCTCCACCTCACTGGGCCAGACTGCACGATCCCATCAGGTCAAAAGCACAAGCAAACTCAGCTTGCCTTTTCCTTGCCTCCATACACATCCATCACAGCCCTGCCGCAAAGGCAAGGTAGACAGAGATTTCAGGGTCAGTGGTTTGTCCAAATGTTTGGCCACTGTTATGACATGATTCCCATTTGCACATGCTTTTGTATCATATAATTATTGAAGAGGTCTTAATACTATGGATTTGTGGGTGTATCATAACAGTGAAATATGATAATTGCTTCTGTTCCAATACATTCCTTTATATACAACACCAATTATAGTATCTTACAGTCTATCTCAGATGTTTTGGCTATTATTTTTAGTGTATCACTGCGCATGATCACGGTAACCCATAAAATGAAATCATATCTGAAAAATGACCCATATTATTGCTGGATCTATTACTAGCAGTCTTAGTGCCCCTTTGAATTAGAGAATATCCAATAATCAATAAAACTACATTGTAAGGAAAGTGATAAAAGTGATTAAAATTATAATTGATATAATTAATCTTCGAATTTGAGCTATACATTACTAAACTGCATGGCATGGATACACTTTCATGTAAAACAAAAATAACTGGCTGTATAAGGCAGGAGGAAAAGATTATTTATTACAGCCACATCCTACATATAGACGTACCGTATATTGGCATACATACAAAGAATGGCCTAAATTGCTTTTGGACTTTAAATCTTACAAAGTACTGTATTACGTAGCTTTGTTTAATTTCAATTTGATTTATTTCATTTATGACCAATATATTACAATTCAAGGTATTATTGAATACATATACAGTACAGCTCAATAATGTTTTGAGCAAAGGCATACTTTCCTATTTGGCTCTGTACTCCACAATTTTAGATTTGTAATAAAAAAACTCATGTATGGTTAAAGTGCAGATTTTCAGTTTTTATTTAAGGGTATCTTTATACTGTATATTTTTGGTTCCACCATGTAGAAATTACAGCACTTCAAAAAAAAAAAAACAAAAAAAAACTATTCCCCCATTTCAGGGCATCATAATGTTTGAGGCAAATGACATTACGAATGTTTCTGATTTGTCAGGCGTGTTCAGTTGCTTCCTTAGTGAAGGTATAAGAGGGCTTTCAGATTCTAGCGTCTTTATTGCCTTTGCAGTCTGTAAGGGTAACGCCAGTAGCCAGAGCCAAACCAAACGTGGTGAAGCAGCAGTGAACCTGATGAATTTTATTTATTTATTTATTTACAGTGCCAGTTCCCAAAAAAGTGCAAAATATATAGTGAATAAAAACTACTAGAAAATAAAAACTGTACCTAACTAAAGTGAAGGAAAAAGAAAAAAAAACGAAATCAAAAATGCAGTACTTCACAAAAAAAATTGCCTATACCTTGTGGCCCAAGTCCGCTAGCATGCTGAGTCACGACTGCCAGGAGGAACTCTGAACTCAGTGCTTTCTACAAGTAGCTCCTCCCCTGGCATGAACCACCATAAATTAAATCAATTAGCTTAGAACTGCCAAACTACCATAAATAAACAATACAGAAAACTTGAAACCAATTACGAATTTAAGAAAAGAAAATAAAGTCACTTGAAATAATCTACACGCAAATTATAAATAAATACAAAAATTCCCTGAAAACACTTCAGTGGTAGCTACCATCTACCCCCGTCTACATTAGGTTGGTTTGTGATCTTGCTCCGTTTGGCAGTTCGTGGAACTGAGACGCAGAAGTGAGTATGATTAACATGGTTTTAACGGTCAATGAAAATAGCGGTGATATTTGTGTTATGCAACCAAAAGATTTAAACAGAAACATTCACACGCTAGACATTTGATACCTAACAGTAGAAATACCACATACAAACGCAACATTACAAACTTGCAGCAGCAGGCCTTATCTGACACAAGAAAAATAAATAATCACATCATCAGAACAGAAGTATACCTAACACAAACGCAATTGACCCCCAACGTGGAATAATCCGGCATTTTCTGAAAACAGAGTCGCGCGGTCTTTAATAAATACGAATAAAATGGCTTACTTGCTCGTCACGGAGTATGTTATTGGTCTTTGTCATCACGAGAACCAGAGTTTTGCCAATGAAAGTCAAGGAGGACATAAAGAGGCTGAGAAATAAGAGAAAAAAAGTTAGAGAAGTAGGCCAAACATAAGGGTAACCAAAATCAACTGTTTGGAACATCATTAGGAAAGCTAGCACTGCTGAGCTCAGTAATTCATACACGGATCACCCAATATAGATGTAAATACCTCAAACGTATGTATGCAATACCCTACATGTATGTATCTACACCCTTTGTGTGCATGTAGCCTATATAAAATCGGTGTGCTTTCTGTTTATTGTCTGTTCATGGAACTTTTTGTATTCATACATGATTTGGCAACAAACTACAATAATCATTTTCCTCCTACTGTCTACCTAAGACATCATTAGTGTTGTCAATGCACTGAAAAATTGTCACCACACGGTGGTGGGAGTTATAGACACCAGACTACTGTATTCACTAGGCTACTTTTAAGCAACAAGATGTCATATGGGTTCAAACTGAAAGTTTTACAAATCAAAAAACATTTTGAACCACAAAACTGACAGTAATTATAGGATCATTGTTAAACCAAAAGTGCATGATGAGAAATGCTACATTCACAGTTGATGATAAGGACAATGATGCTGGATTCTACTTGTGTTAAAAATTAAAAAAAATGGATTTGACTTCAAATGTTATTATAGGCCTACTGTTTTAATAACAATATTTAGAACAACGCAGTAGAGATAACATGCATAGTCTTACCTGTAGTTCCTCATCAGACCCATATCCACCAGAATGTGCTGAGGATTTTAACTTGTACTTACTTGTAAGTATTACCTGTCAAGTGTTCTTCAAACTGTCTTCCGCAGGGCGGGAATCACGCAGGGCTAGTGCACCAGATGACCCACATGCTGCATGGGTCTGCTGCCTGGGCTCCTGCAGGTAGAGAAGGAAAGAGACAAAATCATTTTGCAGCTGATTCACACCATCACCAAAAAAACGGAATGGACAGTCAGCAGGTTCACACTGTCACCTCCTCCTGCATCCACAGCACAGGAAGCAGAGCAGGGCTGGTTGGCAAATGTCACATTCTTGTGGCCCATTTGGTGGGTTGCCAAGGGACCTGACCATTTTGGGTAAGACAGCATGTAATTTGTAATTTGTATTTTGCTAGCCTGCTGAAATAGAATTAAAATATGCAATGTAAAAGAATTAGACAAATCTTGAAAAATATATTTATTTAATGAATTAATTGATCATTTAAAAAAAGAATACCTAATTAAATCTATGTTTTATTGTTACTGTGTGAACGCAAATTAGGAATTACTTTTCTTAGCAGATATACAAATAAATAGTCATTGGGTAATACTCCAATTAATATTTTAAGGAACAAACAAACGACTGTGACACACATTATTTATTAAATTGACAGGTATCCAAAGTAAAAAAAAAAGAAAAAAAGAATTACATTCAATTTTTTAAAAATTTACCAATGTAAAATTTTTAAGTAGTAATAGGAATAATGTCCCATTAGTAACACAAACTGTTTAGAAGTAGTAATTTGAACGTCATATCATGTAAAATGTATTATCTTTTCATAAGTTTGACGTGTATGCTTAGTCTGCACACCATAATTATGTAAATATTATTAAAATCATCAGCACATCATTGTTTAAAATGAGGTGTGCACCATACAATAGTTTTAATGTAGTACTTATTGTAAGACCTGAGGTAATCACAGTTGAAATGGTAATGAGCTGTGTGGGTGTTGGATGTTCATAGATGGCCAGGAGGGTGGATGACAGACTGTATATTTTGCTAGAAAGATTGTATGGTTCAATACTCTGCAGTTCACATGTGGTCCCTGATTCCATTCTGTGTTTGCACTGATTTATAGTAGGGACAATCAAAGGCATGGCCCTTCCCGTTTAAAATTTCACCCTAAAAAATTAGGGTGAAATATTACATTTTGAATATTTTCAAGTCTGCAAGTATTTCAGCTAAATGTTTTTTGTATGCAAATCATAAATGAAAATACATTTCATTCATTTATTTTGGTCCTCAGAAACAATTTAATTAGCTATTATAATTTAATAATAAGTAACAGGCCATGCTTGTGGTTACCTTGTTAACAGCAATACATTGCACAGCTAACATTTTCTGTAATAAAATAAGATGAAATATATAATCTTGAAATATAATATTCAAAAATTTCAAAAATTTCAAAAATCTATATTTCATCATATTTATGTCATCATATTTAGACTGTTTATACCATTTTGCTCTGCATCGCAAGAACTAAAGCTAGAAACATTTGGAGGTGCACACCACCATACATTCAATTTACAAAGAAAAGAAATGTAATGTCTTATTGTGCTGATGGTTCCCTTCTTTCCCGAAACACAGCCAATACTGCTTAAATGGCTTAAAAACCACCCAGCAGTGCCATGATCACAACTTCACACTCTGCCACACATTCCTCAGCACTCTAATTGTTCAGATTTTAATGCAAAGGTCAGAGGCAGGAATCCTTGCTAACCATACATGAGAAAGTAAACAAGACCAGGTTAAAACCTAGTATATGGCTGGACTGAACCAGCCGATGTCACAGACATGTGCGGTGTAACTCAGTCAGTCAGTCAGTCACAGACATTCGCATTTGTAGGGCCGGCCCCGCTGTTGCAGCCCAGGCAAAAAGTACATACAATTATCAAATGAAATGGTCTACTGTATCTCTCTGAATATCCATACACTCTAGGCTCTTGGCAAACATTCATTGAAAATTAAATTCACTGAGCATGAGCAAAATGTGCTCCCAGGTCCTCAGTGGCTATACATTGTAATGTTTTAACCAGGACGTGTGTATGTAGGGCTTACTAAAGTTTTAATCTCAGGGTGCAAGAAAGGGTTACTTTGATGTGAAATCATATCTGATACCGTCTTCCCCAAAGGAATGGATGAAGATATGATTTGACACCTGTACTTAAACACTTGCAAAATTGTTCTTTTTTGTGCGATCCTTCAGTATGCCTTGCAAAAACAATTGAAACTGGTGTGATTAATTTTATTTTCTTTCTTGCCATAGCAAGTGTGTGAAATTATAGCTACTATGGTTGGTATATATCAATATACACATTTGTTAATTTATTGTCCACTTTAAAGCACCTCTTTTGAATGCTTGTAACACCGAGGATGAAACATATAATGCACGTAAGTATTTACTTTTTTGATAATGTTGATTAAGACAGCCATTCAAATTTAGACTTCACAGGTTTTACATGAGACAGTCATTCAGTACATTTTAAAATTATCTTTCTTCTGGGAAAACAGTGCAGTAGTATTTCCTTTGTGTAATAATATGCTATAGATTAAATATTTTTTCTTTGGATAGGGTGTGCAGTTATTGAAAAACATTGCATGAAAACAAACAATTGAGGATTTATCATTGTTGAGAAACGTGAAACCTAAAATGCATTTAAAAGAATCAAATCAATGATGTTCCTGAAACAAATTTATTTTACTGTCAGGTAAGAATGGAAAAATAACAGCCGGAAAGATACTGCACATGCAGGCATGGAGACGTTGTCTAGACCTTGAAATAGCAACAGCGCCATTTTCATTACAAACTGAAGGTGACACCGCTGATGTCAAGGCAAGAAATATAGGCCAATCCTTTCTTTTGCAAGTACTGTCATATCTAGCTTCACTGCCTTATCAAGTTACAGGTGAATAGCAGCACCAGATAAAAAAGTAAACTCTTCTATATTTTCTCAACATTTAATTGTGAGAAGGGCTTCATGTACTTTAAATGAAAAAGAATTACATTTACTGCAACAGGCATTCAGTGCATCTAGACATCATTTTGTCCACTGTTAAGAGTCTTTATATCTTTTTTATATCTTCTGTGCCTGGCTTTGAACTCTCCCTAGGGTCTATGCTTTCAATGAGTCCTGGTTGTCTGGTCAATGCATTAATATCTTTTGCTGCAAAAACAAATACTTCTTAGTTTCTGTCTGTCCATCCATGTAAAAACCCCCTCGAGTGCATTTTTGCTGAGAATGGGTTAGGTCTCTTTACAGTCTGTTCCTGGTTCCATACACTAAATGAGCATTTGCCAGTGGATAGTAGGGTAACTGCAATCTGCTTGTGCAATCTGAGCACAAAGTGGTCCCTTCTGTGACGGCACAGTCCCATTCTTCAGATTAAGTCGAACATTCTAAAGATGTGTATTTTGAAACACCATTTTAATTTAAGAGCATAATACAATTCTATTTTACTGCTAAAAATGTGCGTGCATGTGCATACAATTCGTAAAAATACAGTATGGAACTCTCTTTTCACGTAGGTGAATGATTGTTATAACGATTGCCACGTTATAACATTAGGGAGTCAGCGATTGAGCGAGTCACCCAGTAAGACATTCACTGTTCTTGTCCAGCCCTTGGGCCTGGAAAAATGTTAAAAATTAAAAAAAGAATCGAGAACAGATGTGGTAATGTGAGGTATGTCTTAACTTATCTGACATACAGGCCTGTATTCATATATCCTTTACATTCACTTATACATAAATGCAAGTGGTTCTCTCTTTCTTCACAAACTTAGTTTAGAAAGTTAGTCTTAGTGATTACTGAACTAACAAAAACATTATTGCTTTGTAAGGACAAAATGTTGACTGAATCCCAATGATAGTCTAGTTTTCCACTTACAGTCCAAAAATGTTACCCAGGGAAACATAATTTATCATTGTGAAGAGAAATCTTGCGGCCTATGATGGAATGCTGTTCCGCCTAGGATCTGGTTTTGCCCTGCACTCTGTGTCTATTGGGCTTGGCTCTTTTTCGCCATAACCTTTTCCCATGCATATCAATTTAAGTAAATGTTAATATAATACTAACGAGCAATACCCATTTGTAATTTCTTTCTAATGGATGAACTAGTTCTGCGTTCCCTTGTAGTTTCAAGATAATTAACCTTGGTATATTTTCATACATGTTCCTTTTGCTGGCCTTCTTGCATAAGCCAGCTCCAACATTATTCATACTAATTGCTTTTCATAAATCACTGCAGAAGGAATAACACAAATCAACGCAGAAAAAAACTGCAATAGTCATACAAAGAAGGGTTTTAATTCACAACTGTGCAACAAAGCTCTTGTACTGCATTGCCTCTCCCAGAATAGATACTCATTGGAAACTACTCTCTCTGATACCAAATCTTGAATTTATGAATTCAAGCAAAGATTGTGAAAATATGAAACAAAGTGCATAGACCAGCAAGATTAAATAATTTCCATAAATGTACTTGGGGAAGAGAAAGTGAAAGCAGCCTTCTGCCCTTTACCCATCTATAAATAAACTAAGCTTCGCACTGCATTAAAATAATGTCGAAATAATTTCATGCGGGGTAGTCATTGCTCTTAGAATAAAAATGGCACTGCAGATTATATTAATAAAATGACCTCGCTGGTCCCTCATAGTACAATACTTTTGCTTAATTTTTCAGATGAAATTTGAAACCCTGTACTTACACAGTATGTAATATATCAAAAACAAAACAATTGTCAGGTCTGAAACCACCTCTTCTTTTAAGCCTAGATAAATAAAAATGAATAATTAAAAAAAGTATTTTAAATGAAAATAAATAAATTACGGTAACAGTTAAAAAGGTGGGAACTGCAATATTAAGTCAGTAAACTCTTAAAACTTTCTTATTGAGGAACTGTGTGTAAAGGTTGTGTATTTGTCTGGCTGGGAGAACCTGGCAGCAAACATGCTATCCAGAAAAAGATGCAGGCCCAGGGAATAGCGGCTTCACCCAGAGGTGTTTCAGTCCATCTGGGATCGTTTTGGGATGGCTGTAGTCAATGCTTTTGCATCAAGAGGAGTCAGCACAGAGCCCTCTGTTTTTCTCCCTGGGACAAGGCAATGCAAGGTTAGGCAGTAGTCCTACAGATGGAGCTTGTTCCAGTCTATGCATACCTTGTTCTGTGCAAACACTATAATCCTCCCGTTCTTACGGGTGCTATTTGACAGAGGACAGTCCGGCTACAATTAGAGAGGACTGCTGCTCGCGCATCCCCAGGACTGTCTGCTGACGATATCCACCTGATTAGGCAGTTTTTCTGGTGGCATAGGCCGCAACATTTCCTCCCACCTGGGACCTGGAGTGAGTATTGAAGTCTATCATGTGTGCCTCATTTGAGCCTCTTGATTGTCAAGCTGAAGTGGTCCTTTGTGCCCTTTGTGGGTGAGAGGTTGTCTTTCTTGTGCCTGGGTCTACATAGCTAGGACTGAATGTCTCTGGGTGACAGATCAGTTATTTGTTTGCTATTAGCCTGAATTGCACATGTCGCGTACCCCATATTGCTTTTTTCATAGGAACATTTTTAAGAATAAGGGTATTCTTGCACATTGCACAAAAATGGCAATGGATTGGAATTTTGCAGAAGGAATGTTGTGCTTTTCTTACATGAGATAATCAGTAAACTCATGCCTTGGCATGTAGTGCAGGTAGAGAATGCTGACATCATTCTAGAATAAATGCCATAAGATTGGGTTCACATCTAGTGACTAAGAAAGCCATGGCATGTGGACATCATTGTCATACTCAAATAGGAGCATTGTCACCCCGGAAGACACCTCTCCCAGCAGGAAAGAAATGATACACTGGGAAGAAGGTGATTGCTCATAATCATTAAGTAGTGATTAACATTGACCTTGCCTTTTTTTTAGCAGATGTGTGTACCCAAACTATTCCAGGAAAATTCACAATACATAATTACAGATCAAAACATTTAATTATGTTTGGCCACTACCTGTACATACATTTGTGTATACATACTGTATATAGTGCAATCCATAAGTATTTACATCCATATCCAGTGATCCATGTAGGAATTACAACCCTTTTTATACATGGTCTCCCCCATTTTGGGGGCCAAAAGTAGTTGGACAATTGGCTGCTCAGGGACCAATTAGTATCTGAAGTAATATCTACTTGTGAAGATGAGGTTTTTGACTATTGCACACACAAATGTTATAGATAGGACTTACATTTAAGGTGCCCAATTTTAATTTACCCAGTATAACTACATTATACTTGATTGAAAGATTAAGAGTGTAGAGCTGAAATGTACTTTCTGTAAGTGATGTTAAATTAAAGGTTCTTATGACAGAAGCATAATCACAAGACATATTGCTTAAACTAATTCATTTAAAATATAGCATTAACATCCATAGCTGATGTTTAACGTTATGAGAAACACCTTGGTACAGTCACATTTTGTGGCAGTTTTCCATTCATGGATTCTGAGATGTATGATTATTTGTTTAATTATATGTATACTCCAAAACTAATTTAAGTTAAAATGGCTTTCTGTGACCTGTTTTTAACAGGTTTGTTGAGACATACTAATATCCCAGCACACACTTAATAATATACAACAATTTGTGTAAAACATCGATATCAGTTGTTGCATTAAACAATCTTTGTCTCAATCTGCCTTATGGAGTACAGCTGATGTATTTTCGTAGCCTATACCAAGGTCAACATAACTTAAGAGGCTTGATTAGGCATCGTTACTTATTTTACATGACCTTTTCCTGTTCAATATTCCCCTGAGGTTGTGCACAAGCATCCATAAAACACAGCAAAGAAAAATCTGTTGTAATTACAGGATTATTCTGTTCATTTCCATGGTTAGGCTCATGGAATCTTTAAGAACTATTAAAATATTTAACCTAGTTCATAACAAACTAGATATTCCGACATTATGGCCAAGTACCCAGAATGGGAGACCAGCAATCTTTATCCAAGCTGGAAAGCCATGTAGAGTGGCTATGAAAATGACAGATGACCGAACAAATTACTGTGATATACAAAAAAGCCGATGACGGGCTACATGTCCATGCTCCCTAAGCTGAGCTTGATTTGTGCGTCATCAATTCGGCAACAGGTGCATAAAATGCCATAGAGACTGGGATTTGCATACACGATGACCATTACAGCATGGAATTTGATTTCCAAAGAGAGTCACACCTGAGAATAGGATAATATTGATAAAATCTATAAAAGGTTACTGATGCATGCCATCCGTAATATATCTGTTCTCTCTTTAAAGAAAATTCATTCCCAGACCCAATTAAACAACATACACAAACAATCTTCTCTTTTTACCTTTTCTTTACTGTCCATTCCATAGTATTCCTCTCTACTCTTCCTCTCTAAGATAATGGTGTATTGTGTTAAATGCAAGTGAAAGCCAAATGCCACACCCTTGGATCATTGTACAAAAGTGGACTAAGAATCCATCCATTTATCAAACATTTAAGATTACAAGGTCTTTCTAGCTCATATAAATTAAAAGCATGTTTTAACTAGACAAAAATCACAGGCACAAAAATCTTCCCTCGCATGAATGTGCACAACATGTCTTGGCAATCCAGTCATTACTTTTCCAGATATGTTTGGCCTGATGGTGGTGCTAAAGGAAAGGTCATGGTGTCACCAAATCAATAGTTTTTTTCCACTTGGGAACATGAATGTGCACTGCAAATTTCATGGCAATCGGGCCATTACTTTTTGAGATATGTTGAACACAAATTGAAAGTTTGGCCTGATGGTGGCGCTACAAGAAAGGTCATGGGGTCACCAAAATCAATTTCTTCCTCTTGGGAACATGAATATGCACAGCAAATTTCATGGCAGTTCAGCCATTATCTTGAAAAGTAATGGCTGAATTGCGATGGAATTTACTGTGCACATTCATGGATGGAGAGATAGACTGATGCCACTGCAGGACATTTTCTCCTTGGCGGAGATAAAAATATTGTTGGAAAGAGTGTGCAGATAACAGCAGTTGTGAACTTGTTTTCTACATTAATACTGATGAATGGTCAGATGCTTTTTTGAATGAACAACACTAAGATTTATCTATAAGAATCTTTTATATTATCTACCAGCAGTTAATGGTAGGGTATGTTCTGACTGAAACATTAAAGCATTTGAATACTTAAGTATCCATATTAGTTATGCAGCATTAGCACAGACAATCCTTTAAGCCTATGTCTTAAGGAATATTGTCATATTTATTATTCTGCATTGAAAAAGACAAAAGCCCAAATATGGAGCAAACTCTTAAGCCAGACAAAAGTAGAAGAATTGGACTTTGGGCAAATATTATTTTAATGCTCTTGGTAACAAGAGGTTGCTGTTCACACCTACATGATTTAATTGTTTTTCTCTAAGTGTTGAGTTAATCTACATACCCTTCAAGTGCATATGCTCAAGTATGATACACGGATGGTGGTGAAGCCTTGAGACTTTGAAGACAGATGATTAATTTGCCCAATGGATATGATGTATAGAGCCTGATGAATGTATATGGGATTAGTAGCTCAGTTACCCACAACTCTCAATAGTTACCACCAAAATGTGTTTAATTTGTTTGAGGCACCTGTTAAGAGTGGTGATGCTGTAATTCAGTTTTATTTTATCCAGTTTTCATAGTGGAGAATGGGGATGGAAGCAACAACCTCAGCAATAATGGACTTCATATATTTATAGTGCATTTTCAATGTCATGTGCATCAGCCTATATAGTTCAGCAGTGATGCTGGCCTACAAGGTACAGATGACAGAAGGACATTCATGTCTCTCCGTGGATTTTTCCTCTCCTACAAATAAGCTGCATGCAGTTCAGCCTGTGTTCCAGATGAAGACACTCTCTGACGGAAGCAATGATTCAGGAGATCACAGATTTACTCAATTGCTTGTTTCACACCACAATCCTTAAGTAAACTGGACATTGATGTTTCTGCTTTCAGCATGTCCCTCACTTCTGGAAAGTTTTTTTCCTGTCTTTGTTGGAAGAAGTGTCACCAGAAATAACATGACAAGGCAGGCAATGTGGATTTTAAAAATTAAATATGGAGAGAATGTATTTCACTGCTAACTTAGAAGGTCTACCTCTGGGTGGATTCACATAAAAAGTTTTGTAATCCCTTGCAATTCATACTGTACAACACTGGACTCTCTGAAGAAGAAGAAGAATGGCTATGTAGCCATTTTACACTGATGCTGGATATTAAAAACATTCAATTAAAAGTTGCAAAATTGTGAATTGTCATAGCCAAAGTAAATAAATACAAGCTACTGAAACAAATCAGAGAGAGAGAGAAAGAGAGAGGGGGGTGTGTAGAATGATTATTTTCTAAATTTACTGTTGTTATAGGGGGAACTGACCTGGGACTGCATAACTTATTTATCTAATTTTAATGTTCATACTCACAGCACCCGATTAATGAACAAGAGTTATTTCAGAAATGATTGAGAAGCCATCATTTCAATGCTTGCTCTGTGTCGACACTCCTGTAATCATTTTATTATTGACTAGGCCATAAAGATCTCCAACCTGTCTGTTGTTGGCTATAACTAACCACGCCACCCATCGTTGTAATATGCTTATATTTACAATTATCCTGAAGCAGCAGTTGCCTTTTTAGTGCACTTTTGCCATCTTGATTGAGAGGAGAACCCTAATGTATTTATATATTCAACATTATTTTCACTGCTGCACAGGCCGAGTATTCCATTTTGACCATCATTATCAGCCACAGTGTGGAGCTCTGATTCTTCTATGCGGGTCTGCTTGAGTGATGTGAGTCATGGAGGTTTAAATCACTTCTCTGCATTTAAAGCATTTACTTGGCAACCACATGTCCCACATGAGGGCCATTTAGGCCATTACAGGGGCAGGTAAAAAAGGGTACACAAAACTAGAATGAAAATTGCTAAATCTTTTTTGTCACTATTACATTAATTACATCAATAAAAAAATAATATTATACTCTATAAATATTTTGTTTACCTATCATCAAATGCACACAATAATCATTATCAGTATGAACTTATACAAGGACAACTTTTAAAAATAAGTAATAAAACAATAACTGAATCATCTAATAACTTTTCCAACAATAACTTACCTGACAACATATTACAATAGCTTAACAACAATCCATAATATGTATAAATTATATACTAAACGTGTATGTGTGTGTGTGTTGAGGGCTGGACACCCTTACAGGGTTGCTTTGGTCCTGGACCGCCTTGGCTTTCAGAATGATACAATAGCACCTTTTTCGGTGGGCCATGTCTGAATGTATTGATGCCCTCATTATGGTTGACTGGAATGTCTTCTTTCTTAATTACCTACTCTCAATTGATTGCTTCTTTGTAGGGGCTGCGAAGTTTAGCCTTCACAAGCTTTAATTTAGAGCATAACCATTCATTCCATTGCTGCAGTTGACACAGGCAGTGTGACATAAATCTTCAGCAGCTCAAACATATTTAAGAAAACTCACATGGGCATTGTTTTCCTTGAGTATTTTCAACATTATTGAATAGTTTGGAGGAGAACATGGGTATGACATGTGGGACACCTCCAGTTAAATTTGTAATACAAATACAATTATAAGCTACATTATGTAGATCTATTTATTTAAATTAGGGGCATAGCTAACTGTGAAATTTGTTTCAGATTCTAGAAATTGACAGGTATTTGTTGACTTCAGATATTATAGTAATACATCAAACAGCAGTGCATCCTTTACCATCTGCTTGACTAGGTGACCAAGAAAAAATGGGTAACCTTCTTTCCCATCAGACTAGTGAGATTTTATGATGAAATGAAATTTACTGTGATTCAAGTAAACTTTGAACTTCATTTGCTTCATGTCATAACGATTCTTTCTCCCAAGGCTCAGGGTAGGCAACAGTGCATATCAAATTAAGGTGGTCTAGAAAGAACAGAGTCCTTTAATCTCTATTGACTGGTACCAATGAAAACAAATCCACCTTAATATGCTAACTAGTTAGCGGAAATGCCACTGTGCAGTGCAGTGCTAATCTTAACCAACATGATTTAAACAGTCTGTGTGAAAGCCATATTGTGCTAAGAGACACTAACAATAATATGTCATTTGTTACATATTGGTTGCTTTTTTGACCATTTTGTGGGTACTGAATGTGGCAACTCAAAACTACTTGAATCAATGTTGGATTACAATTGAATATACATTTGGAATGGATATGTAATTATCGTAATTGCATGTATTTGTGTTTTGTGTAGTTCTTGTTATTGTATCAGGTTACTCTATTTAAATTCATATCACCTTGGTCAGTTTGGCTTTATGTAATCATTAAGGCTTGTACCACTATTTGCATTTCATATCTAATAATCTCCCAAGATTTTTGGCTGAATCAGGTTTTATTAGTCATTTTGTGTCTTTTAACTATTCATGAAAATTGAATGTATGCAATGAATATGCAGGAATATTGTTTTATACTTGAATAGTGTTTACCTTGGCAGAACAAAAAAGAAGATATTAATAGACTAGCACATACCATCTTCCCTGCTTTGGTAGTACAGGAGTTGTAAAAGTGACTAGATTGGAGAATTCATTGATTCATCTTCAAGAAATGCATTTTGGGGCTTAATTTAATCAACAATAAAGAATTTCAGTTTGTGTCCCAGATGCACTCATGTCCAACACCACAGTCCTCCTGAATTGATGATGAATTGCATCCCAATTTCACATTTAAACAAGTGACAGCGTTATTGGAGAGCTTTGGGTTCTAGGCCATCTTTAAGACACACGTGTTCATTTTTTAACAGGTTGACCATTGTTTTAGGCGGGATTCACTGGTTTAGCACAGTTTCTCTGGGCCCCCCCTGCAAGCTTCCTCACCCATCCAGGGGTGGTAACCGTGTACAGTGCCGTGAAAAAATATTTGCCCCTTCCTGATTTCCTCTATTATTGCCTATTCGTCACACTGAATGGTTTCAGATCTTTAGCCAGAATGTAACATTAGGCAAAGGGAACCTGAGAATACGTAGAACACCTTTTAAAATAGTTATTTCATTTATTTAATGAGAAAAGTTATCAAACACCCATATGACCCATGTGAAAAAACAATTGCCCCGTTTCACCACAATTAGTGGCAATAACTGCAACCAAACATTTTCTATAATTTGATATCAGTCTTTCCCATCACTGTGGAGGAATTTTAGCCCATTCTTCTATTCAGAACTATTTTAATTCAGACAAATGGGTAGGTTTTCAAACATGAGCTGCTCATTTCAGGCCCTGCCACAGCATCTCTATTGGGTTCAAGTCAGGACTTTGACTTGGCAACTCCAGATATTTTATTTATTTTTAGCCATTCAGGCATGAACATGCATTTGTATTTTGGATCATTGTCTTGCTGCATAACCTAACTACCCTTCAGCTCACAGACAGATGACCAGACATTCTCCTTAACAATATATCTGGCACAGTGCAGAATTCATGGTTCCTTCAATAATGGCAAGTGGTCCAGGTCTCGAGACAGAATACCATCCCCACACCATCGCATTACCACAATGTTTAACTGTTGGTATGATGTAATACATTTTTTTTTTTAAATTTCAAACTCATCTAAAAAGAGTCTATAGCAGGTTTTACAACTCACATTTATGAGTTGTGTCCTTTATTTCCAGAATATAGTTTTGCAATATATGATTTCATAATCTTTATCAAATTAGGTTGTTACTGGTGCATGCATCGATGCTGTAATGCTGGACACGTTTGACAGCACTGCCAGCTCATATGCGGAAGCTTGTCTTCACAAAATACAACTTGGAGAAATTGGAGTAAGGGCATAATAGTTGAAGAAGTATTCCACCCAGGAATGCTTTTCAATGTTTTATTTAATTTATCCATGCTTATGCAAATCAAACATACATGTAAAGTGTAGCTTCAACAAAGAGGGAAAAAATATTAACAAACAAAAAACAGGAAAACATGTTAGCCTTACATTCTGTAGTTTTAGCAGTTCATAGCGTACAATAGTTCATAATGAAGATGAGGAACACTTTTAAATTCTAAAATATATATTTTTTAGTTTATAATTGACTTCAGTGTCCCTCAGGTAGGGGTGGTGGTAGAGCTAAAACAGTTTGTACTCTACAGTTCACTGTAAGGATGAGTAACTATGTTTTGATTTATAAAAACGTTTGCCTATATTTGAAACTTGATTTGACTGTTTGTTTACCTTAGTGTTATACAAGACTGCTATGGCTATATAGCAAATAGTTCATTGTTTGTTAAACACAGCTGTAAAAAGCAAATGACCACTTGTTAAACTGCATTATTATTGGTGTCATTGTAAAACCATGACTTTAATGCTTTAATATCTCAACATTAGCAGTGCAAGTGATTATAATGGTACAAATCAGGGATTTCTGACATTTTATAGAGCTTGGGGTTTAAACTTTGGGTTTTAGTCACACCCACTTCTAGTTTTTATCCAAATACCAATGCAAATACAAATCATTTTTTGGTTGAACAAATACAGATTCAAAGACAAATAGTGGCGTCTCCTTCCACCCCATGGTTAAGCTATTGATCTACACATACCAATTGTGAGGTGGTGGTACCTCTCACTCATTGATTTCTGTGGGGTAATTGTCCCTGATGAGGGGCAGATGTGTGAGTGCTATGGTGAGGTGATGGCACCTCACAGGCATTGGCTCTGAGTTAATTGTCCCTGATGAGGGTCAGGTGTGGGAGTCCTATATCTAGCCCCTGGTTTCTGGGGTTCAGTGCAGACTCATTGTTTGTCATGCTCTTGGTGTGTAGGGGTGTAAAAATCTGCAGAAGTTACTGCATTGATCCTATCTGCAAGATTTGATCACCATTTAGTTTCTTCTCTGAGCTGATTATCTCTTAGCGCTGTGCAGGACATTTTGCCCTCGTCTCCTTAGTTTTCCTTTTGTTTTGTACCCGCCAGGCTGCGAGTGTCATTTTTCTTTTGTAAGTTACTCCACTCCACTGTTTTTCTAGTGGGGTTTTACTTTCTGGGTAGCTACGCTGCGGCGGTGTTTTGTTTCTTTTAGATTTCTGAGTCCACTGACAGAAGTTTCAGTGAGTGGAGGGAGCGATTATTTAGCTCCCTTTATTATTTGGTAGTTCCCCTGTCCCTTTCTATCGCTCAGCGGTTTTGTGGTTACCCCTTGGGGTTAACTTTTAGATCCCCTCGGTCCGCAGTTGCGTCCCACCTTCCCCAACCCTGACACCAATAGCATCATTGTGAGACTTCAATCATCACTGTGTATCTCATTTTCTGAATTTTTAAAAATGCTTCAGTATTCACCCATGTGCTCGCATGGAAAAAAATAAATAAATAAAAGTAATCAATTTGTTCATGTGTTTTTTGTATTATGGTCCTAGAGTCTTGTATAACATGCTAACTAGTCATCAGTGGTCACCTGCCCTACAGGAGATCACGTAACTGGCCCCAGTGTCATTCCAACCAGAAATCAGTATTCTAGTCATAAACTCCATCTTCATGAACTAGCCATGGCTTCCCTGTCAATCTACAATGAAAGAACAGGGAAGATGACAATTACATATTCTTGGTCACACACTGTGTGACCTCACCGCTATGTCAAGCTAAGTGTGTGTGCTTTGGAATGGAGATCAAGTGAAAACTGCAAGCAGTAAAAACATGTCTTTGTATGTATTTCAACTCGGGTCAGGATTTCAATGACAGGTAATATATGATGCTGGTACAGCTTCTGCTTTGAAGTGAGGAATTTTCTGAATTTTGGATGAATAGATGGCAATAGCTTCAGGTAAATGTGCTCCTTTTTTCTCCTTGTAATTTTACATATGCAAACTACGGTTTGTACTGCTCTCTTAGTTTCAGGGTTCTAATCTTATCTCGGCAATAAACAATTTCTCAGGTGTATGAATTGAAATTTAAAGCTATAGGTTGCTTGTAAACAGGAAAAATGAATTTAAATAATTGGCTTTTGTGGTGGTTAGTCCTCCAGAGAACCTTGATTGATGGTGAGGCATGCATGGCCTGCAAGGCATGAACTAGCCTTAAATCATTCTGACCACAATGCATTTATATTCATTCAAGTACTTAGGCATTATCTTGGATAAGAATTTAAAATTTGATAGGTAAAGCACATTTGTAAGAAGGTCAGACCAAATTTTAATTGTTTTCGTTTTTATTAGAAGGGACTTGTCATGTCAAACTGCACAGCTATACATGCATGCAATGATTCTCTCGCACTTGTCATATTGCATCACATCATGGTCACAAGCCTCTCCAACCATATTAAAACCTATTATTTCAATATACAGGCAGGCAATAAAAATCATGGACCAGACAACAATGAGATGGCACCATTGTGATATTTCAAGAAAACACAACCTCTTTACCTTTGAAAATTTCATGACTTTCAGCAATCTTAAACTGGTTTTTAAATGTTTATATAATCACGTTTCACCCGTTTTCTGAATTAGTTATTAGACATCAGAGCTCTAGAAGAGCAACTACATGAGCTTCCACCAATGGTGACTGTCTTGTCCCAATGTACAAGACCTCATTTGGTCAGTCTGTCTTCTCGGTAAAGGGGTCAAAACTCTGGAGCTCTCTACCCACTGATCTAAAACTAGAGACTGATGGCAATGTTTTTAATAGAGGACTCAAATTCTGGCTAAAATCAAAACAACAGTGTTCACATGAATAGAATATGTCTGGTTTATTGTTTTGATCATGTTGTCTTTGCTCTATAGCTCATGTATGTATTTGATTCTGAGTATAATGCTTTCTTTCCACCTGTATTTTAATTGTACATTTTACTCTATTGTTTTTTTTTTTTTTTTCGAAAGCCTCCTGTGGACAAGTGTTGAGAATTAGCATGTATGCTAAAACACTTAAGCAATGCATCTGGTTTGTCCAATGCAATTGTGATGTCCATGTCAAATAAAACTTAATAATAATAATAATAATAATAACATTCTGCACAATTTTTAAATTTATTTTACAAACTTTTATACAGTATATATTTGAATGATGTAGGCCAACTGTTGCTGAATTATTTCTATTTATTTTTTTTCCCTAGTGCAATGACTTGAATATTTATATTATTTTATATGGCAATTAGTTGTTGAATGTATAATAAGTTTTTTTTAATTTCTGTAGAAATTTGCCTATAGAAGTCCGTCTCTACTTCTCATGTCTCTCTGAGGCAGCTGTTTTAGTCCATTAAAAATGTTCTCTGGTGAGGTAAGTACAGACTGCAGCCTCAGTCAGGTGGGTATCTTCATTTTCTCTCCTCATGTCACCCTCATCAACTGTGTCTGCATGTCCTTCCTCTAGTGCAAGGGTGCACAACATATGGCCAACAACATGGACCACATGTGCCCCCCAGATTAATTACCACCAGCCCACTGAGGTAATTGAAAATCAACAAAATAAGGTACAGTAGCCTACTGGGGAAAATGGCTTCAAATTACTAACAGTGCTACAATTCCCCCTCGTGGCCATATGATGGTGTTGACACAAAGAGTAACAGTAGGTCAATTGATTTGATTGTCATCATCAATTGTCTCATTTTGTTGCGGTCACATGAATTGGGAAATGCTGCAGAGAAAAAACAAGCTCTTCAGTCAAACAAAACGTCTTTATTGAAGCCGAGCACTTCAAAAAAGCGAAGAGTTGACCAGGAGCACAATAAATTCAATACAAAATGGGCTGACAAATATTTTTTCAGTGAATAAAAACCTGGCATAACATGCCCCCATTAAAAAGCACCCCAAATTCAAAGACTTGCAAGGTGAAAGCACTACGAAGTGAACAGACTTTGCATATTTTTCCACCGCCTTGGATAAAAGCACTGATACTACAGACTAGGGCTGCAACAACTAATCGATGACGTCGACAAAACCGACGATAAAAAATCGTTGACAACAAATTTCTTTATCGATTAGTTGAATCTACTTTAAAAAAAAGTTTAGTATGGCTGTGTTCCAAACTGTATAGTTCCTATTTTGAGAGTAATCGACAGAATTGCGGGTGGCACGGTGGTGCAGTGGGTAGCACTGTCGTCTCAGAGCAAGAAGGTCCTGGGTTTGAATTCAAACTGTGTGGAGTTTCCATGTTCTCCCTGTGTTCGCGTGGGTTTTCTCTGGGTACTCCGGCTTCCTCCCACAGTCCAAAGACATACAGGTAGGCTAATTTGAGACTCTAAATTGCCCATAGGTATGAGTGGGAGAGTGAGTGGTGCCCTGCAACAGATTGACGGCCTGTCCAGGGTGTATTCCTGCCTCTCTCCCAATGCACACTGGTATAGGCTCTAGCACCCTCTTGACCCTGCCCAGGATAAGCAGGAATACAGCAGATAATGGATGGATGGATAGACCGAATCTTGCCGGTCTGGATGTAACACAGGTCTCGCTCATTGACGAAGGCAGCTTGCTTGCTGAAGCGTTGACTATTAAATACTGCATCGGAGTAAAGAGTGTGCAACCTTTCTTTTTCAGTTTACTTGCAAGTTTCTTAGTCTGTATCTTGCCAAACAAGGTTTCTTTTAAACTTAAGAATAATGGAATTTGAAATTTTCAATGCTTTTAAGAAAACTGTTGAAGACCTAAACTTGTCTTGGGATGCACTCGCCATGACTGGTGAGACAAATGGGTTTGTTGGATGTTTAAATAAGCAGGTTGAGGTTAGGTCAGCATCAGGAAAGCAATATCATTGCATAATACACCAGGAAGCATTGTGTGAAAAATATCTGAAATTCCAGTAAATTGTGGATTTTGTTTTGTCCACTGTGAAATTCATAAGAGCGTGATCTCTGAACCACCGTGAATTTCAGGCGTTACTTGAGAGTAAATGTGCTGCTTAAGGTGACGTTTAGCATCATACAGAAGTGAGGCGTTTTTGGCATACATAACTGGACATTTGACCGACCTAAATTTGAAATTACAGGCCAGTGATAAACTCATTTGTGACTTGTTTGACACAGTACATGCATCTGAAATGAAACCGAGACTGTTCACAAGTCAAGAAAGGCCATTTTAACACACTTTCCCACATGTCAGGATGCCTTTGCTCACAAGCAATATGACTGGAACGGAACAAAGAATTGCAGCAGGCCTTATCCAGATTCACACACTTTCAGACAGAACAAGCTCTGTTTAAGCTCCTTGCAGATCCATTCTCTGCTGATGCAGAGTGTTCCTGAGGACGTCCAACTGGAACTCATTGAACTGCAATGCTCCATTGCTCTGAAAAGTCGACAGAAAGAACTGGCCCTGTCGCAATTTTATCAGTTATTGGAGCACACACAGTTTCCCAAGCTCTGCACAGAAGCACTGAAACTAATCTCAATGTGTGGGAGCACTTACGTGAGTAAGTGTTTTCATTGATGAAGCTGAACAAGTCTTCCTTCAGAACAAGACTGACTGATGATAACTTGCATGCAGTGCTCAGAGTTTCTACCATCTCACTGGAGCCAGACATCCTCCAGCTTGTGTCAGAGAGGCACTGAAGTATTGCCCAATGATTCATCCTTAAAAACACTTTATTATTATTATTATTATTATTATTATTATTATTATTTATTTATTTATTTATTTGCAATTTTTTTTCAAATGCTGAGCACCCCAAAGTTAATGTGGGTACACATATTTGAATTTTCACATAGGCCTATCCCAACGCGGTGATCAGAGTTGTTGACATGATGTGGCCCTTGGGCTGGCAACTTTATGTGGAACTGGCCCATGTGGAAAATAAGTTGTGCACCCCTGTACTGTCCACACCATTATGTAGGACACCACAGGCTGCAGCCACATCTGCAGCTCTACCTGCTTCCATTAGTATGCCTATGACCATAGAAAAGGGTGTGTTACCTTATTTTCATTTAGCCTTTATTTTACAATGCAGGTCAATTAAGATGAAAAAGTATTAGAATGATGGCCTGGGAAAAAGCAGAAATTCATATAGTGGGGCCTAAGGGGTAAAAACCATGGTAATGGGTAAAAATAAATGGAAAACCATGCGAGTCCTAGAGCTGTGACAGGTCTGTTAGTAAAACAATAGTATGGTAATCTAATTGAAAGATTAAAACCTGTCTCTCCATACACTGGACTGCTGCAGAATAAAATTATCATGTTTGGACCCAGGCCATTTTAACACAATTTGTAATGGAAAGCTCAGCATCACAGACAATTTGTGCATTGATTGAGTGGTATCCTTTTCTGTTCACAAAATCATTCTCATATTTTGGCATCTTCATTCTGACGTATGAGCCATCAACACAACCAAGTATCAGGGAAGCCAGCAATTTGATGGAATTTAAGATGCTTTCTGTTTTGTTGTTGAGGCTGCAAAGGAAACTTTACATAGTTGTTCAGATGTCGGTGTAATGATAACGCTACTGTTCTTACAGTTCCACACTGCAGACTTGTGCACTTGAATTTAATCGCCCATCAAACTTTAAAATGACCCTGTTGCAAAGTATCTTAGTGCCAGACACACTTGTAGTGAAGGACTGAGGGCCCCATTTCTTTTGGTGTCATGTCAACAGCCAAGTCAGTTATTGTCTGCATCTCCGCTAGGCAAAATTGATAGTGAAAGTGCACGTCAACATCATTGCACAAATCAAAGGGATGTAGTCTATCACAGAAAATGTGTTGCCGATGTACGCTAGTGCTGAGTTATATCTTCCATGTCGTCCTACAAGCTTTCCCATCTTTTAAATCGATGCATTGTGTCAATGGCTGATTCAGGAATTACACCTAGTAGGGATTAAGTGCAAATTCTAAGATTTATTATAACCCTGCACCGGAACTAACTCAGTTGGTGGAACAGGTTTAAATGAACTTGAATTTACAATCAAACTAGCCTACTTTCAAACTTAAGTTCTCCTGGTGCAACGGGCTGCAGAATTTATTTGTCTGCTGCAATCAGCAGTTTACTCATTCATTAATGAAGACAAGTGAGCCAGTACTTGTGGCAGCCATACATGCCCAGACCATAACACCCCTACCACCATGTTTCAAACAACTACCCAAACCTTAGCTTTCTTGCATATTTCTTTGTCAAATGCATTTAAATGGATAAAGGATATATTTCTGAAGAGATTAGACGTAAGATATTTCAACTGCATAAAGAATGTGAAAGTTAGGACAATAGGTTAAAAAAAAAATATTCCAATGATCAGGTTGAAGCAGTGGTGGGCCGTCAGGGCCAGCAAGGCCTTCTCTGCTGGCCTAGAGATTGTCAGAATCATAAAATAATATTTTTTGAATATAATATATATTTTCATTAATGCTATATGTATTTTACAAAGTTTGTTCCCATCAGTCTATTAACGTCTTTCATTGCTACTCTCCCTCAGTTGCGCTGCTTCCAGTGCATCTCATAAATTAGAGCTTTTATCCAATCAGATTTTCTACCTGTGCTGTCTCCAGGTGAAAAATCTACCCTGAGGCCTTCAGAATTTCGAGTAAATCCCCTCTGCTGTTGAAGCAAATGGGAACCATGTTGTTGTCATATTCTTTAACCAATCATATTTCAAGTTTGCCATGTTGGGCTATTATTTGACACGCCGGAGCCTTCTAGCTGGCCTTCCAATTAGGTTGCCTAGCCGCCTATGTCAGCATTTTCGTGTGGTGTGATCAGAGGGCCAGTTAGAGGGTATGCGCTGATGTCACTTTCCCACCGGAATACGAGCCCCCCAGTCAGACCGAGTGGCAAAACATGCTGCTGCAACATGGAAAACTACGAAACCGGGAGTAAAAATTAAAGGAAGTTGGACTCGACAGTGATCCTCACAATGTACCGGCGACTGGTGAGCTGAAAATTGGTGAGGCGCAAAACTTTTCTTTAAACTAATAATTGATCTCAACCTGTTTTCATTAATTTTCCTTTATTATCAAGCGTGCCAACGATCGGACTAATCAAATGGAAAGTAGCCTAGCCAGACACTCAGCGTCTTCATACCGTGTTAGGGGGATTAAATCATAAATTCAATTTATCCGTTAAAAATTTGTTTTAATCACCAAGTAGTCTACACTTAACAAACAAGATACACCAGTCTGTTATCTACCGTGTGGATTAATTGTATTGATACTCAAGGAAAATCAGGGGAAGTTTCCGCGACTGCTTGGTGAATAAAACAGATTTTTCTAAATCGCATTTATAAATTAATCTCCCTGACACAAACAGAAGAAGCTGTGTGTCTCTTTCCAATTGATTAGTCAAATCGTTTGCATGCTTGTTAATCACTGAAAATTTATTAAAGATCAATGATTAGTTTAAAGGAAAGTTTTGCACACCACTTGTTTCTTTGGTATGCGATGTTTATTTGTGATGCAGCATCCTGTCATACTGCGTAATAGTGGTACATCCTTGATGGTTTCAGTCACAATGTATTCATGTCTCTGCAATTAGTGTATTATAAGTCTCATAGGTGTTGAGCCTTGTGTTAAATCACTTTATTCCACTCGATAAAGGTTACTATCACTGAATATGGGGTGGTTCTGTCAAATGACAATAGCCTATAGCCCTAGTGTCATGGTGAGGTTATTTGAAGGCAGTTTAATTGCGGGAGGATAGCACTGAAGGCATAGGTGTAAAATACATGGCCCGCCACTGGGTTGAAGGTACAGAGCATGACATTTGTGAGTGCTTCCCCCTTCTCTGAAAAAGAACAGATCATATGTGAAATACCTTCTGGGAAAGATAGAGTCCATTGACGGGAGAGAAAAAAAAATAAAGCGAAATTTGCATTTACATGGCCATACTTAAAAATAATAAGTCAGTACCAAATGTGAAGGCATAAGATACAAGGGAGTTCATTGGTGGTAAACAACGCTGTATTTATGTTGCAAATGGTCTGGTAAATATGCCATATTGATTGCAAGGATTCATCATTTTACCTGGCACAACTGGGCCTATTATGGTGTGGCCTATTTCCAGTTCTTTATAAAGTGCAATGTTCACTTGATATTTCAGCCCACATGTGGCTAGTAATGATGGGCTATTTTTAACTGGCCAATATTAAAGAGGAGGAAATGGAATGGAAGTACACTAAGGACAAACTTTATAGATTTTTGTCATGGTGGACAAGTAGCCCTAATGGGTGGCCAATTGACAAAAAAATCACTTCTTAATGTGTTTGATCTGTCATGGCAGACACCCCCTGCCTTTCAAAGGGTAGCAATAAAAATGCTAAGACCATAGCATTCAAAACCTACTGGGCACTGAGAACTCACAGTGATTATGCTGATAAACTGGGGAACAACTAGTTTCAGGCAGGTGGACAGAAATTGACATTTTTTGTTAGCTCAAAGATTAAATACTTCAGTCATGCATCAATTGAGCTCTTCAACTGTTGCTTTAAATGGTCAACCCCATTCGCAGCCTTTTATCTGAAACTTTAAAGACAAGTCAAGTATGTACATCAGCATCTATGTAACCAATAGGTTTACCTGATTAATGGCGCCTGCAAATATTGAATCATTTAGACAGTTTTTATTTGATGCCTGTTAAGTTTCAAGGAAAGCCTGTCACTTTTCCATGAATCAAATTAGTATACCTGTAGCAAGAGTAAAATCATTCTATAAGTATAATCTAGTTAAAGTTATCTTAAAAAGATTAAACTCTGTAGGGGGCAACGCAGTGTTGAGGAGCTTCCTACTCACATCTTTACGGCTAAGCAGCGCTCTGCCATGCACCTAGGTTGATTGGCAATGCCAAACTCCAGTGGTCTGCTGCAGGTTTCTCAGAAAAAACGTTTCGTTGTGAAACTGACCTTCCTGCTTTCTCATGCGGAGTTCAGCACACGTGTGATCTACAACAACAGCCTCCTGCAAGGCTGATCTATAGTGATGTATAGTAGCAATAGGAGTTCTGAATGAGGTCAACCAGTAAGAAATGGGAAATATGTTCACACAGATTATATTTTCATTTGAACTTTCCACATGTATCTTCATATAATTTTAACTTGAATATTTCCACTGTGTAACTGATTTGGTAGACTTTTCAATTTTCATTGTTTTAAAAGTGATTCATGAGTCAGTAGCAAACCAATCTTTGTCTGTATTAGATGATGCAATTTGATTTTATTGTAGTCTGGCTCTGCTCTGAGCATGAGTAGATTACCCTTATGATAATTCAATAAAGACAATGTCTCTGGGCTGAAATTCACTTTATTACTGTTTTATACATTTTAACCACAGACAAGAAAATTATGCACTGTTGGTTTTAATTTGGAAATTTTGCAAAGTGTTTCAACAATTTACAAATTTATATATCTTCATACCTTAATGCTCTGCTTTTTTATACTCAGTTATATGAAATATTAGTTTCAACCTCTTTGTTTAGCTTGCACAAATCATGCCTTTAACATATCATAAAAATAAGAGCATCCTCTTCTGCATTTACCAGGACAAGATCAGTGAAGTCAGGGTTTTGCAAGCTGCATACTACATACTGTGACGTGGTGTGTTGGTAGGACTCAAACGCAGACTCAGACAGACAAGTACTGTTCAACTCAAAGAGATATATTTATTACAAAATGAGGCAAACCAAACCGGACTGGATTCCGACAGGACAGGACTGGATTCAGGCAAACAGGACCGGACTTAGGCAGACAAGACTGGACTGGATTCTGACAGGACAGGACTGAATTCAGGCAGACAAGACCGGATTGGATTCCGACAGGACAGGACTGGGTTCAGGCAGACTGGACCGAACAGCACAGGCTTCAGACAGACTGAACATGTTAGTGAATTTCAGGCAAACAAGAACAGGTTCAGACAGACTGGACAGGTTACTGAACTTTGGGCAGACAGGGACAGGTTCCGACAGACTGGACAGGTTGGTGAACTTCGGGCAGGCAGAACAGGCTCCGACAGACTGGACATGTTGGTGAACTTCGGGCAGGCAGAACAGGCTCCGACAGACTGGACACGTTGGTGAACTTCCGGCAGGCAGAACAGGCTCCGACAGACTGGACAGGTTACTGAACTTTAGGCAGGCAGAACGGGGTCCAACAGACTGGACAGGTTGGTGAACTTCGGGCAGGCAGAACAGGCTCCGATAGACTGGACAGGTTACTTAACTTCGGGCAGGCAGAACAGGCGCAGGCAAACTGGACAGGTTACTGAACTTCGGGCAGGTAGAACAGGCTCCGACAGACTGGACAGGTTACTGAACTTCTGGCAGGCAGAACAGGCGCAGGCAGACTGGACAGGTTACTGAACTTCGGGCAGGTAGAACAGGCCCCGACAGACTGGACAGGTTACTGAACTTCGGGCAGGCAGAACAGGCGCAGGCAGACTGGACAGGTTGGTACAGCTTCGGGCAGGCAGAACAGGGGAAGAGCAAGACAGGGGACACGACAGACAGACAATGGACAAGACAAGGGAACACACATGCAGACTGGACGAACAGGAAGGATCGGGGCACAGGTAGGCAGGTTAGCTAGACAGTTAGGATAGCTCGTAACCGAGCTGTGTTTACGGGACAGACAGACAAAGGCAAGCTAGCAACTTAGCAATGGTAGCAAACCGAGCCAAGACTATGTGTCTGACAGACCGGTAAGGAACCGACAGACTGGGCAACGAATTTCCTGCGAGTAACTGGTGAACCGGGAATTTATAAGATAACTAGTAATCAGGAAAGCATGAGAATGTGAGGAAAACAGGTGGAGAGAATCAGCTGAGATCTGGGATGTTGGAACTCTCCAGGGAGACCACGCCTACACTGGAGGGTAACAAAGATTGTACGAAAAAACAAGGTACATAAGGCAAACGGGAAAACAGTAGAAACCCAAGGGCGAGCACTGGAGACAAGGCAGGGGACATGACACATACAGAGAATATAGAAATTACAGTCTAAATCTATTTTCAGAAATACATTTTATCAGTTTACACTGTTACGGTGTTATGTTGCACCAACAAACTCATTGCAAGCACAAATTCACTTTATTAACATGCTTATTAAACTGTTCAAGTCAAATGAACTAGCATGGAAACCACAAGACAGCCACAAAAATTAAAAGCTGCAGTCATTGCAATGAGCAACAAATTTAAGGACAAAATACATAATCTGCAGAAGCAGCACATTTGTTGTGGAGCATTTGCAGTGTTGCAATATATTTGATTTATTATTAATTTAATTAAACACGTAAATTTATTTTTAAATATCCTTTCCCAGGCACTTAAGTAAATTTTACTATAAAAACCTATTTTTAAACAAGATCAGTGCATTAAAAACAAACTAGGCCTTGTGGTTCATAACATTATCCAGGTGTGAACAGTAGGGAGATTAAAATAATTAAAAACAATCAATGACTGTAACCAACTGTTTGCAATGAATTACATCACAGCTCACTATTAGTGGTATAGATTTTTTCCTTTATGGCACAGAAACAAATGTACACAATACTCAATATTACAATAAGAAGGCATGTGAGATACGTTTGTGTATAACCACCTGTATATTAGGGGCCCTTCTGTGTTTGTGTTGGTAACTGTTTTTGTGTTTTTGGATATGGAATAGTTCTCCTATTGTATTGAACAAATTGGGATTATGCAATTGAACTGAAGTTGGACAAAGTGCAATGGGGGAGAAAGGCACGTGCTTCAGTGAGGGAGGGGGTGGGACTCATCCAATTCAAATCAAAGTTTTTTTAACTGTTATTCTCATTGTGGAGCAATTACTGTCAAATTTGCCAATACTAGTATTTATAAGGATTTACTTATTGTATGGGGCAATGTGCAATATCTTGGAGTGACACTGGGCATCTATTTTGGATGTATACTTTGACACCATTTGATTGTACTGTAGTATTGAAAACCTGACTGGTGTGACACATATTTCACTTATCTCTGACGTGTGCAATTACTCAGGCTGATTTATTCTTCTCCCTGGGTGTTGTGCAATCCCGTGTGTGCTGTGGGAGGTATGATCACAGTGTAGACTAACGCCCATCTCACTATTTGTTCTTGATGTGAACCCTGTAGATTTAGTCTAGGACTATAAAGAGGGATAACAAGTAAAGGGAAATTTGATCCTTTGGGTATTTATATCTCTTTTGTATGGTGATGTTTAGTAGAGTTCTCATGCCCCTTTTATAGTGGGAGTGATGTAGTACAATTTTCTTCATCTGTAGTTAGTCGGGGCCACATTTAGATCCCTGTCTGTCAGATCAGATTGATGTAATGGAGAGACTTTCTACAGGAGGACATTTTATGTGTAGCTTGTACAGTCAGGGAAAAAAATATACGTATATATTCTCAGTATTCTGCCTGTTAAATATTATTTTACCTTTCCAATTGAAATAAATCCCTGCGAAAATGTTACTTTGCAGAATACACAGTATTCCTTTAACAATAATTAAATAAAAAGGTTATCAATTTTATCTATTATTTCATAAATACCAAATACTAATTGTAGCTCATTGTACTGGCATTAAACACAACTTATATTTGCATCATTAAGCGTCAATGAATGTGTATCGGAAGCACTAGGTAATTGTTTACAAAGATGTGTGGCAGGTTGGCAGAGCGGAACCCCCCAAAGATAGGATTTTCTGTGCTGTATCCAGCTTTTTAATGAGGTAGTGATTTGCATTACCTTGCAATCCTGCCTCATTAGCCTTTAATTTTTGTTCTATGTCTGTGAAGTCAAGCTATCCTCTAGACATGCAAATTAAACATTTAACCCTGAAGTATAATTTATTTTCCAAGTAACTTTCAACAATTAATGATTTTTTTTTGCACAATACCCACACGACAAGATAAGTACTATGTGTTCATACACGTGATAATGCTGCCTATGCTTCAGAATTAATTAAATTATTAAGAAACTTACGGATTTTTTTATATAAATCTTTACCTTTTTCGCAGTATTCGGTCACAGTTCCTGCACCCTGGAAATTGTCAAATTTCCATTAACATAATTTGATGTACAAATCTCTATGGCACCTGCCAGTCCACAATGAAATACAGCAAGTGAGCTAGAAACAGAGGAGGCAGAAACATTACCTTTATAAAACAATCATTACTTATAACCAGTTCACTTTCCTTGTTTAACATTAATGCAATTGATAAGCTGAATAACTAGTGGATAAATACAATTTTGGTTGTCATGTTCAAGGAGTACTGCCAATATAAAGATTGTTTAATATGGTCATAGCTGATCTAGTGGCTTAAATCCTCAGGCTAAAGCAGATTGTCTTTACTTCATTTGCAAAAATATATGAACCAGGAAGTGGCTGAACTACCATATAACCAAACAAGAAAGACTGTGCATGCAGTTACTGAAAATGAGTTATAACTAACAAGAAAACATGCCAATTATCAAACAGAATGTACATCTATTACTGCTTACCAGTGTAGTTCATTTAGTTCATCTTCATAGTTAAATACATTTCTACTCCCCACATCAAATACAATGCTTTTATTCTATTTGTACTTACTATATTTTTTGTATGTTTCTTATTAGAGTGTGACCAATGAAAATGATTGCATTTACAATCTGAAGATTTGATCCTTTTTAACCACTCTCAGCCTTAAGTATATTACTCAACAAGGGATTCATCAATTGATAAATCAATTTGCCAACGAGCCAGTAAATAGTCAATACATATAAAAAATAAAAGAGAAAAGAAGCTGACTCATTTTGGACAATTATGGTTTATGGAAACCTCACTGTATTACATTAGTTTGATTAGCTAAGTTTGGATTACAGTTGCAATGTTCATATACCAGTCCTATTTCATGAAAATGCATCACATGTAAACGTCCTATGCATGGCTGTATATATCATTATATAGACACTGAGGTCATGATCTTGGTATTTTTTCTGATTCTGAGTGGTATTTTTTGACATAATGATTCAGTGTCAGTACTGAATAAAAGTGAACCATTGTACGTAAAAGGACTTCACTTTTATATAGCAAAGATTTGTACAAAACCAAGATGACCGCTTGCCCTTCTTTTGGGAATTAAACATTAATTAGTTGCCTCTGTCGTGCACTCTGTCGAATGATAGGTGTATCCAAGTATCATGAAATTAGCCACTTATTGCTTATTGGCAGATCTATCCAAATGTCCAATGGGGGGAATTAATTGTGGAACTAGAGCATTTGTGATGATGAAATTGGCATGAAAAACGGAGAAAACACAAAATAACCCAAAAAGTGCCAAACTTGGTGATGTGTCGGTATGGGCCTTGCCACACCAAGGGATAACATGGCGGATGGCATACCTGCCATCCCATTGAGAGCTGTGTCTGTTCCAACCATGTGATTACAGTATATGTAAATGACCTTGACAGTGATTGGAACAAGATAACTGCATCTGATCCAATTGCGTGCATGCAATCCTTGGCAATACAGTGCTGCATAGATGAACATTTTACCTGATTCTCCTGTCTAATTACTATTTGCCATAAATGGCTCCAAAGCGATCATCATCCAATTTTATTTGTCCGAAAAGGAGAGGGATCATTTGGGGAGGGGGGGTGTGCATTACCTCAGTAATTCTGAACTCCTCCTACGGATAACGGTAATATTGTGTTATATGTATAATAATGGTAAACAACAATAAACAATGTTAAAATAGTGACAGAAGCAGGCGTATTGTTGCGATGATTATGATTTGTCATGGTATTTTGTCTGCATCAGTAATATGAGCAAACTACAAACAAAGTACATTTAACGCATATATGAGAGGTATACAACTGTACTCTGAAAAAAATGTGGCATTTTGTTATAAAAGCAAATACTTGTGATTAGTCTCAGCATGGGTCACATTGTCACGAGAGGCCATCATTGTTTCATACAATTAAAATGAATATTTAGAATTTTTTTGATTAAAAGAAACACTTCCATTTGATTTCACTCTTTCATATAAGGACAGACAGTATTTTTCAGATAATGAGTCTAACAAATGAAAAAAAAACAAAAAAACAAAGAAAGTAAAAATCATCCCTGGTTAGACTTCTTCAAATGCTTCAGAACATCATTATTTTAATTTCCTTGCCTTGAGTGCCATTAAGTGCCTATCATATCTCCTGCCTTTAATTCTACTTTTTCAAAGATAAGCTGGGTTTTAAGCTATTTTATTGATTGTTAATTATGGCCAACACATGGAATTAAATTGAATTAAATCAGTCCAAGTGTTAGCTGGCTGTGGCTGGCTGTAAAAGCAACAGGGCCATTCAACTGAAGAGAAACTCTGTTCCACGTTTACAGTAATGAGTCATGCTTCATCCTTCAGACATTTTCATGCCATGCTGAAGATGTCAATTCACCTTCAGATGTCTGACCTTGTATAGAATAGCTATCAAGGTGTTAAATTATTAAGGTGTATAATGATCACTATGAGGCTGTTATTGGAAATTGTTATTCCTTTTGCAATAATTCATAAATGACTGTCAATCGTCAACCAAGACGTGCAAAAATTTCCTTCAGCCTAAATTTTAGGAGGGGGAGACAGGCTTCCAGAGGCCGCAGGGAGGGAACAGGGAAGTCTGGCTGGTATGATAATCTATAGATATAACTGAGTGGTCCCTTTTGGTACTTCAAAGGCTAGCACCAGGGTTTTGAATTTGACAGCTGATATTGGTATTTTAAAATTATTTCTGCCATTACTTTGTCTTCTAAGGTTTCACTATATTTAATATTTTCTTATGGAAAAAACAGTGTAAATACATGCTGAATCACAACCTTTGCTCTTCAAAGTGTAAGAAAACCCTCAACCAAACAGCATAAGTATGGCTGTTCAGAGTTATATATTACCTTTGACCCTGCCTCTCAGAATGAACACTACATGAAACATAACATGGGTGTCTTTTGAGAGAAGGAACACCACTAGAGCTCTGGGATGAGGAGGGGGCTAGGTTAGAATGGAACATCTTTTCCTTCAGCTGCACATGAACATAAGTTACCATGAAGCACAAAGAGAGGACAATTATTAGGTTATATTACTTATTATTTATTGTTTATAATAACCATATACTTTCTGTATACGCTATTTAAATTCCAAGACATGATCTATATTTTTAGCTACCATGTATTTGTGCATAAAAGAGCATGTTAACAATTTAGGCTACATCCTTTTACTCATAAGTAGATTGCTCACTGAATAGCAAGTGCATTTTAGCATCTTCTCTGCACAAATAGTCCAAAACTGTTGGGAAAGGTGATTTCATACTGGATCGGGCCCATTTCTCTTTAAAGGGAAAGCCTCATCTTTCACAGTGACATAGGGGACAGGTCCCAAGTCAATGGAGTACACAAGGTCCCGAGACCCTATTGCAAAGTGGGCTAGTGTGTCACCATAACTGCAGTTTGTGTGGGTGCAAACATCCATCACCCTGAAACATTATTTGGTATAAACTAATGCCAAAAGGACAATAGAGAAGGCATATTTGCAGTTGTGTAAAAGGTATCCTGAAGAGCCTGGTTCCCACAGCCTCACTTGTATCCTAAATAGTCTGAGAGGACTGTTTTCAATCAATTTTGGGAGAACTGGAACTTGGAAGAAAGTACTACAGACCATGGCTTTGTTCCAATACACACAAACACATGCTCTCATTTCCTTTATTTCTACTCATTACCTAGGGTAACCTCTTTGAGGCCTGGGTATCTGTTGCAGTGGTATCATTCAAGTTTGTTCAAAGCAAATGGAGGAGTCATCAGCTCCTCACTTTTGATACTTTCAATGGACTTGAAATAACTAATGTGCAAAATATGTGCCATCTGACAAGCATGAGAATGAGGCAAAGAGCTTTTTATTGAGGCCAATTAATTAAGTGGCCAAAATGTTCTTTCGGTGCAAAGAAATGACAACATACGGAAGAATCTGGAATATGAGTGAATTACAGAACTAACTGGACAACAGAAAATGCAAAAAAGAAACAACCATTACATTTGTTTGGCCCTTGTGCCATTATTTTTTACAGTGAACAAGAAAAACAAAAACTAACCAATTTTCTCTACCAAGAGTTGTGTGCACTACTCATTCATGTAAGCAAGAATAACCAGCAAACACAATGGATCAACAATCTGCTGCAGGAGTGAGAGCCAGCCGCAATCTTAGTTTGACTTACCAGCTTAAAAGTCCCTTATTACCGGACATTGTTGGTTTATTTCTCTGAAGACAATCACGTTTTTTCTTGATGTACATGCATCTCAAAGTTCACAGCTGGTATGCTAATCCCACTAAATGCCACAAGAAATAAGTCTGTAAATGGCATAAAGGTTATTAACAGGCAAGAGACCTTCCAATGTTTAAACTAATCTGAGGACACAAGCTCTGTCCTCGATGTGTCATCCAGATAAATGATCCCAAATTGCAAAATCAGTTTAAGGGAAGCAAGAAAGAGCAGCTTTAGAAAGTACAAAGTATGGTGAAGAAACCTCCGCTTTAATCACCTGCACCAATTTATCATTTGTCTCACCTGTAGCATTTTAAAACAAATGATTTTTATTTTACTTATAACTTGAGCCCCTGAAAATTTGAAGTTGAAGGCAAATGGCAGTTCAGAAAGCCTACATGGTGTTTTAACCCTACCAAAGAGGTAGGATGCAATTGTGGAGTATGTAAATTCAGAAATGGAATAAAGAAGAAAACTGAGGAATGCATAATTGTTTAATGATCTTTTTAGCAATCCTTGGGACACTGCAATGCCTTTGTGGTGTTTACAGTAAAATAGAATGCATCGGGCTTAAACAGCTCAGTTTAAAGTCAGTACATCTAAGTTATGTTTAGCACATTTCATTCTCTAACCTGCAGAAAGAAATCTATTATTGGGCAGCCAAACTGAAAGCTCAGAATCTTCACAAAATGGGATCCAAAAGTGCAAATCAAATATAGAAAAATAATCCAGATCCTATGATGATTGTTTGATATATTTCACCTCTCACCAGGGTTGTTTTGATAAGTTGTCAAAGTAGCATACAGTGAAGAAATAATTGCTATACTTCAACATGGTATTTTTGTTCACAGTCTGTACTGATTTGAGTAGGAAAAATTTAATTCACAGGGTAATGTGCAAAGCAATACTCAGAATAAACAACATGGAGAGCCAGAAGGTTTTCACCCCATAATCATCCCTATAGTGTTATTACACAGGCCAGCACAAACACAGAATTGCTAGTTTTGTTTCGTGCAAATGGAATATTTTTCATCTGCGCCAGGTTAGGTAGTTCTGCTGGGTGCAGTAAATGCATTTGCATCAACATTGGTTGGGTGGCTTAATAGGGCGTGTCAATAGAAACATTTGGTGCTGCACACGTTTGGTGTTGAATAATGTGTTTGCATTTAAACCAGCCGAGACCATTATGCTATTTTGGTGGTGCACATACTGTATGAATGCGCACATATGAATTCATAAACACATAATACGGACGTGATAAATATTTAGTTTATTTCATTTTAACTACTTGAAATGCATTGTTAGTAAAACAATGCACCAGTATAGAGTTAAAAAGAGTAACCTACTTGAATGAGACACACAAGGTATGTGGGTGACTGGCTCTCCACCCATAAAATAGTGCAAGATATATGTATGTTAATTGCATGCAGGTGCACTGGTTCTTATGTTACATTATCTAACTGTCATGACAGTCAAATGGAGCACATAATGGGAGGCTGTATAAGGTGGCACTGTAGGGAATGCATATAGAGGAAGTGCATTTACAGAAGCTGTTAGGGGACAGAGGCTATCCATTAGAATTGTTGCTACTTACTCCATAAATTGAACCCAGAACACACTGACAACTTGCTTTTGTGTGCGTTTGGTAGGGCTAGGTCAATGATTCAGCAAACCTTTGGAATATAAAAAATGCATTTTAGTTGTTTGGGCCGATCAGCTGGTACATTACAGTAGAGCCATCAGAAAGACAATGTATTCTTGGTGGCATGATGTATTCTACATGACATAGCGGCGGCAGTGTATTTTGTGAGAAAAAGTCAGTGAAAAGTCAGAGACCTGCTATTTACATTTGGATGAAATTGGCGTCCAGGTGAAAACCTGGCTACATTTGGTAGAAAAGTGAAAGGCTATATTCAGGTTAAAACCTGAGCTATACTGGGGCTAACCTAGCCCACTTATGTAAAAATGACTCTCAGCCTAGATTTCCACCCTTCTAGATGTCAAGATTCTGATTTTTGCTCACAGGGGTATGATGGATCTTGTAAAATAGGCTCAATTCCCAGGCAGGACACTGCCATTGCACTTACCCTGAATTGCATCAATACGTATCCAGGTAACGGATGCAAAAAAAAAAAAAAAAAAAAAAAAAAAAAATTTGAATGAGTGCTGAAAATGCATTTTTGGATGTGGAGTTGTTTCATAAAGCATTTGCTCTTTGGCCATGACAAAATCAGCAGTTGGCTGTGGCACTAACACAGATTATAAGAGAAAAAAATTGGGTGATTTGTTTGGCAATAATGAACCCAAACCCCCACCACACCAAATGTTATTTTATTCTTATTGATTCAGCCTCTTTTACAACTGTGTCGCAGCTGCACCAAATTAACAGAATTAAGTTGGACATGTCATAATTCACCAGAACCTTGCGTTAGGGATAGTATTTGACAAGTTCACCTTGACTGTGACGATAGTAAAATATATTAGGTTACTGTTAATATGTCAGATTCAGGTGACAAAAAAGATTAAATACAAATAAAAGCAGCCCTCTATGGTAGGCACTATGGTGCTAAAGTTCTAGTTCCAGTTCAGGTTTATTTATATAGCACATTTCATACGAAAATAATAATAAATGCACACTTGCATAGATAAATATATAAAATTAAGTGGAAAAAAGATGCAAAAATTATACATAGGGATGCAAACACACACTATAGACATTTATAAAACAAAGAGAAAAATTAAGTTAAAAATGTATAAAATATATATTAAGAAGCATTAGTCAAAGGCCACGGAGGATTGTTTTGAGCCCACTCTTAAAAATGGCAAGGGTTGGAGCCAATCTTAAATATTCCGGGAGGCTGTTCCAGCATCTGGGCGCATAATAGCAGAAAGCAGCTTCACCAGATCTAGATTTTACCATAGCAACTACTAAGAGGCCCAGATGACCTCAGGGATCTGGTTGGTTCATAACTAAAGCTTGTGTGCGGCTGAACTAAGAGACAACTTTTCTTAGCAAATATGAAGCTGAAATATAACTGAACCAAGAACCAAAATACAAATTACCCAAATTATAAATAAATAGTTTACTAAATAGTCTAAAACAATTCATAAAACTAAATAAAACCATTAACAGTATAAGATTAAACTATAAAAATACCATAACCTAAATTAGTACACAAGATGGGAGCCCTAGAGGGTGAGAATGGGAGGGGAACCAAGATGCAATTTGAACAGGTGGGTCTTCAATCTGCATTGGAAGGTGGCCAAGGATTCTGATGTTCTGATCACTGTGGGTTCACACGCGCACACACACACACACACACACACAATTATTAGACAAAGGGAACCTAAGTAAACACAGAGCCAACTCAAGTAATCCAGGAACACTTTTAAGGAAATGCGACCATGAGAAGAATTTAATGAATATTTCTTTATTTTTTTATTAAAGGGATTCAAATTAAAATAACAGGCAATTACAAACATTCAAAATGTGAAATGTTTTCTATTAATATCAAAGGGGCCTTTTAGGTTACCTCCAGTCTGAAATAATAGGGGAATTTTTTGAAATACACTTGCAAACTCCTTTCATTTAAACCATTATGTTTGTGGGATGGGATTTCCCTTCAGTCTGCCCACCTCACAGTGGTAGATTAAAGTGCTCCATCAGAAAATATAGAGCAGCTCCTGCTGCTCATACGGAAAATGCTGTCTCTGATGGGGGATTTGCTCTTTGATTACACATAACAGGTAACAACCTGCATCTAAACCTATAATATGAATAATGATCATGAGCATGTGCATGGGTTATTTTATTTTCATGTGACTGGGAATACATACTATTCTACTTTCTACTATTATAGTAAGGTTTGTTTTTTTTCTTCTTCTTTTTTTTTATTTTTTTTTTTTACTTTGGCCTATATAATACATTGTAAAAAAATCCAAGAGGAGGATGTACAAGCACACACACACACACACACATACATAAAGCTTATTAACATTACTTGTATTTGGGAAAATGTATTCTTACATTATAAAAATATTAAATATGTTGCATCATGATATAATAATGTTTCGGAAAACATTGTACTTAATACAAATAAAATTATTTTTATAAAATTATTTTATTTTTACAGAATATCACTACAGATGTAATGCTATTTTTATTACCTGCCGCTTGGGCCATAAAATAAATGATGTAAAGGTCAAACTTACCAGAGGCATAAGGCCTAATGGTATGTGGACAGGGAGCATGTTGTATAAAACCAAATCAAGGGCATGGCTAACTTCACAATCCAAATGACAGGGACACGGTGGGCACACCGCAGCTGTAGGAATTGTATAAATCCTTTGCTGGTTTTCTCAATTATGGAAATATTTCTTTATTTTGATTCAATGTTTGAGCTACAGTACATCTCAAGGAATTTCTTTACTCCTTGATCAGAAACAAAGAGATTACCAGAAAATCTGTTGGTCACAAAAGAGGTGGTGATATAGCCTCTCTTGTGGTCTGTGGATCAAGCTTACTTCACTTACATACCAGAATCAGATATATTTCACCTACCTGAGATGCATGCAATTTAACTCCTGCAACTGAAAAACTCACAATTATGGTACCCCTCTTGTTTAACCTGTCTCACAAACTCCATATCTCCTCATCCTCTTCCTCCAGGTGAGGAAAGACACAAGGGACAGATCTGCAAATCTGTCCAGGTTCTGAGAGAGAGTAGACAAATCAGTTTTAATCATTAGCATACACTTTAAAAAAGTATACACCGCTCTGAACTACCACATTAGCTTGCAGCACAACCTACAAAGGCTACCTTTAACAAAATGTGCTTAAATTACACAGTCGGTACATTGCAGGCATTTGCCATGAATATTCTCCAGGTATCAGGGTGGAGAACAAAGAGTACATATTTCTGCAGTTGAGTCATATGGGTCAGTTGGTAATCATTGTACTAGGAATACAAAGGTTGTGGGTTTGTTCCCAGAGGACCACAGATACTGAAAAATATATGCATTCATGTACTGTATGTTGCTTTATGTAAAACCATCAGTGCTCAGAAGCATATACATATATAACGATGATGAAATGTGCCCGATTGTGCATTACTTTCTGATAGCCATGGTATTGGACATTTGATGGTATTGGACATTTTGTGAACACAATGTGTTAATATTCATTTAATAATATCAACATTGAAGTGCTGCAAATTATTTTTACTTTTACTTACATTTTAAATAAATAGCGAAACGCAAAATATCAGTATTGGCAGTGTGAAAATAAATACATCTATGTGACCGGTTAAACCGAACAGCATGACAAGCCTAATTCTTTCCTTTTTTCTTTCTTTCCTTTTTTGCAGTGCTAAATAAAACTAAAGTCACTTTGAAATCGTGGACCATCTAGCTTTCAAAGTTTATGCTCCTTTAAAGAATTATTGTTGTTTCCTGTGTTTGGTACGGCAATCATTGTCACTTCTGCGTTTTCTGTGGTGGCTCTGAAGTGCAAAACACAAAAACAAAAAGAAAACGCAAAAACAAAAACTTTCGGCCCTGAGGTGCAGATGCAACATACAAAAACAAAAAGGAGTGGTCCTGAGGTGCAGATACAATATACAGAAACAAAAAGGAGTGGTCTTGAGGTGCAGATGCAGATGCAAATACTTGGCAGAAGTTAACTATGGCAATTAGAGTGCATAAATGGAAAAAATTATTGTGCTTTGTTATCGTAAACCCCAAACTAAACAGAATCCTGCACATATTCCCAGATATTCCCTGAAGTTGTAAAGTATAAATAGCACATTAAACAGTGAAGAAAGCATAGTACTGATAACATTACATTACATTACATTTATTTGGTAGACGCTTTTATCCAAAGCGACGTACAAAAAGTGCATTTCATGGTCATAGGCAACTGCTTAACACAGGTTCAGGAAGGTACAATGCTTATTTTGTACAGCTATTTCTAGCCAAGAACACAGTTTAGTTCACACAGTGAACACTATTCAGACCTAACCTCTGCAAAGCCAACTAGGCAGAAGAATAAGCTACAGTATTAGGACAAATACAAATTACCAAAAAGTGCTGGGATGGGGCAACATGTAACAAGTGTCATGAAGAAAGAGAGAAAAAAAAAAAAGTGATAACACTGATAACTTCTTTCCAACCATTATTCATAAGACTGGCTTTTAGGCTATTTAAGCATTTTTGTTCTCTGTTGCCAATATCTCTGCTGATCCACACTCACCCACACAATTCTTAAGTCATTCTGGGGCTCCTGCACAGTGTGGAGAATCTCCGCTGTAGGCTGGTGGTGGCGGTAGCATATACAGGCTTTGAGCACAGGAGCTGTGGTGAGACTTGATGCATGGCCCTATTTCTTAGACATCCTGAGTGATGTGGCTTTAAACAGACCCAGACAGGTTGCTTATAATGTGTCCATAAAACTGCCAGGATTTCGTGGGTCATCAACAGCACATGCCAATAATGATGGATTCCCTTGTCCGAGGGCCCAATATTAGATATATAGTATACATACAAATCTGGATTTCATGGCAGTCTTTTTAATGGTCTTTCTTTTTTTCCTATGGAGTTTTATAATCAAAAAAACTCCAAAATAGTTTGAACAATTCAGCTCTCAGCAAAAGATATGTATGTATTCATGTTTCAAGCCAATGAGTTGCAACAACAAAAATTCAACATCTGTCGAAAAAATTAAAAGGCTGGCATTTGATTCAGATATTTTCATGCACTGTGTTAATTACATTTAACACTAGTAATTCAAAATGTCTCTGCAGGTTAACAAAAACAGGACACATTTTTAGTACTTCCAACATCAAGCAGTTAAGAAATAACTCATCTATCCACCACCATTTTGCAGTCTTTTCTCTTCTTAATCCATATGCCAATAACATTTTTACTTAGTATTAATCACAGAGTATGTGGTTTTGTTAAGGCTTACAGCATGATGTCAACATTCCTCTGGCTGCCACTTTGACAACAGAAGGAGATGGGGTACAGACAGTGTAATGGATGGGGAGTAAATCCTTTGCCACACAGGTCACTCTTTCATGTATTAAAACACTGCGTATTGTAATTGTTGCTTAAATTCAGTGAGTTATTGAAACATTTAAGTGGTGCTTTACTTTACTTTTCCAATATATAGCTCACAAGGAGGCTTCTTGGGACTCACTGTAATTTGAACTGGAGCTGAAGTTCAGTCCAAAATAGGCCTGTTTAATTTTCAGCAACATCGAATGGTGCCATAAACCCAGGAATAAATTTCAGTTTGATTCGATCCCCAGATCTGAGTATCAAAACAGAGAAATTTTCATCTGAAATAGTCTGAGAGAAGTTGCATCTTTAATAAAACCTACCCTAAGCCTGGTTTAATGTTTTGTTTGTAGATAAATGGCAGCTATATTTAAGGTGTGTGTTTTAAATTATTAGCTCTCAAACAGATCTGAAATGACATCTTTGGCTATACAGTTTTATAACACTAATAATATTTAAAAACACTATGATATTACTTGCTTACCATCTTTTGCTTCTCCAAAATTTAAAATAAATGTATTATCTTGAAGAAAGTTTTATATAACTGGACTGGGTTTCTGTTCCATCCTTACATTTTTTAAATTATTTTTTATTGTTGCAAAGGGAACACAAAATACCTGGAGGCCACAGACTGGAGAGGTCAGACAGGGACGTTGAGTGGTTGGTTGCATGTACATAGAAGCCGTCGCTGATGCAAGTCTGTTGGCTAAAGGCATTGCTTTGAATTTTGACAGCTACTAGTAGCCAGTGAAAAGATACCAGCAGAGGAGACACGTGAGTATTTTTCAAGATTGTGATCAAGTCAGTCCACAGGATTTTAATTATTGGGCCTCATTGTTTATTTAAATCACCAATCCTATTGATTTTGAATCAGCAAGTTTCTAACTGAATTATATGATATATATTATTAGTCATAAAGTATCAAAAGGCCCATTTAGCATCCATTAATTGATTATTATACATATAACCTATTTTTATTACAGTGAACAAACACATTTTTTGGTTGACACTAGAGCTACGAAGGCTGTCCATTTTTGTTTTTCACATCTTCAGTTCCTCAGCCAAAGTAAATAGTGATACCTGTTCAGGGCTCTTTTTAAATTAGTTTTATCACCCTCATGAAAAGCAGGAAAGTAAATAAACAAATATAATACATTTCTACTGCCAGACAGCTTCACAACATGAAGCCTATTTAATTCATAATGATTTTCTGTCAGGTTTCACCAGTTCTATCAATTTATTATGTTACATAGCATCTGGTCAACTGACCTGTTTTACAGGGCATAACATCTGGAATCCATCATTTAGTTTTGAATACCGAAGTGAGGCTTTCTGTGGGTATGAATGCAATACTATTCACTGCATCAGCTGTCATCCTACAGTAACTGAAAGATACCATATTCTAAAGTGTCCAAGACATTTTTTGTTTATATTTGTCTTAGATTTGATTTCATTTTCAAAATGTTGCACATGTTAGGCATTGTGCAATCCAATGCAATCAACTTTTTCAAATAATACCATTCAGGAATTTACTGTATGATAATATAGTGTTAAGATCACTTTCAGTGAAGTACATTGTGGAGAAAGCGTAGAGGACTGAATAAGCTACTGGATGCAGGGGAATGATAGGACACAATGCATCATACATTAAAAATAAACTGGGTGCTATGTAGGAGTAGGCATGTAACTAAAAAGAAAACAGAAATGCTAATGACTCAAGATGCACCTAAAAGTAGCCAACATGGAGATGCAACAACAAAGGACATGGGCAAAAACAAGTTGAAAGAGACAGGTATACCTTCATGCAGGAAGAAGGTACTGCTGTCTGAGGTAGAGGTCAGTGAAAAATCTTAATTTTCTGCTTGTGAAATGCCCACCATTTACAGAAGGGTGTTAAGGGATTTACAAACAAACCGTTGAATAAAGGTGTAGTACAAATGCCAGTGAGGCTTGCAAAACTGCTTGTTTGCATTTTATCAGAATATGTGTCTTTTAAAATCATTATATACCATTTAAATACCTTTTTGACAGTCTCTGCGAAAGTGTTAAGGACTGCAAAGTATGTATTCAATGTGGTCATACACCGCAATTACTTTTCAGAATTTTTTCCTAAAGTTAATCGTATGCATTATATTTGTTTAAAATAAAACCAAAGTGACTTTCGTTACAGATTCATTGTTCCAGAGGCCTCTTATCTTAATCTCAATATTAATTATATTTTACTGCTGACAGTAGGCATGAATAGAATATACATTTGGAGAAAATCCAATCTAGGCAATCCAACGCAATGGACTATGTCAGCGCTGTCTCATCTTACATTGACTTGTTCACCCCTATCATTAGTCAAAACTAAAACATTGATTAAAGGTTAAAGCTGAAAATGACACTGAAATTATACTAAATCTATTTTGTTAAACTAGCATGCAAAAAACAAGAACAAAAAAAACATTTTTTTTTATAAGAGAAACGTGCAGCAAAGGAGTGACATACAGAAGCACAGGTGCATGGATCCTTCAGTATCATGGGAGAATATTACCTTTGTGATGTATTACACCACACTATTTTTGCATCGCTGGCCATCTACAATATAATACACTGTTTGAAAGGCACCCAGTTCCATGATAGAGATTTGGGCGAGAATGAGGACTGATTGCTTCTTTAGTGTAGTCTGCGTAGTGGGTCTTTGATAAATGAAAAGCAACTGAATTGTGGCAGACTGCCAGAATGAATAGGGCTACAAATACCACTAGATTTGGAAGAAGTGGAGCATGCATAGGACAATAAATAAATGCTTGAAAGTACTCCCTATGGATAAGGCTTACACATAAGATAGCAATACAGTTTAAAAGAAAAAAGAAATACGGAAGGAAAAAACTGATTCATTATATAATATTCATAACCTGAGATAACCCATCAATGCCAAATGACAGCACAGAAAATATGTTGTGTTGATGCTGTTGTCTCAACTCACCGACTAACAAAAAGTAAACAAGCTACAGCTAGCAAGGATCTGTGCAGTCTTGCATACAAACTGTACAATTAAACAAAGGCACACATTATTTTTTGCAACCCCAGAAGAAAAAAAAAATGTAGACAAGTGGAGACAATAAATACAGAGAGAAATAGACACAGGAGTATTTTTCCTCATACAGAATGTGAGTAATTTTTTCTTCAACTGAACACTATAATATACTGGCTGTTGACATCCATTCCATTCCTTATAGGTGTATATAAGATGAATTTATTCAATATAATGGTACATTCAGTCTCATTTTTTAAACTTTTTTCAGAGGCTAATTATGTTTGCTGAAAATAAAACAAATGTAAAACTTTCACAGATTTGTTCTTCATTCGTTGAGGCTTAAGGGGAGGTGCCAAAGATGAATAGGGGAAAAAACCCATTGCTTCAATCAAAATGGCATTTTATAGTTTGAATGTGGACACAAATGCAAACATTTTTTTTGTATTATGACTTTTATTTCCTGACTTAGATTTTATTAATTTTTATGCGAATGTCCTCATGAATAATTTTAAATGAATTCATCACTTGTAAGTTGCAGAATATTAGCATTTTTGCACATATTATGCCCTTTGCCATGTCATATTTTAATCCTCCCAGCTGAACTTTCACTAATTTGGAAATATTTGTACATTAGCAAAACAACATTGAATTAACTGTCAGCTGTATTGACCAGAAATTGAGTGACTGTTTTTTTTTTTTTTTTTTTGCAATTCATATTTCTTATTGAAATAGCATCCCAGCTGGCACGTAACATGATTGAAAATTTGTCCAAAGTTTAAAAAATCTGGATAAAAGTCTGGTACTTTTTCTTTTTTAGTATTACAAACTACAGTGTTATAGTAATGTTTTCACAAGAAACGTGTTTTCCAACAAAAGCATATACAGGATGAACAGTCTTTAGCATAGCTTCCACATTTTTCAATATTCAACAGTCATAAGCATAAGACTGCAGAATTGGAATGATCCAAATGATAATATATACAGCATATCTAATTAGTCTCTCCATTGCACATTTGACAATGAAATATTTTTTTGGGCATTATACTTTAAAGGCTAATCTCCCTAATAAAATCACTCATTCCTAGAACACATGTACAAGTAAGCATAAATGTTTAAAGATTTCAACTGGATGCAGGAAACCAATAGTTTCTTCCGGGGTGCTTTGGTAGCCATACAGTGACATGTAATACTGACTATACGTGTTTAATCATCTGAATCTAATTATCAATTCAATCTGGCAAATTTTTTGAGCAACAAAGGCAAATACTTTTTCACATGGGTGATATAGGGTGTTTGACAACTTATTTCATTAAATTAAATTAAATAATCTTTTAAAAATGTGTTTTTGCAGGTTTCCTTTGTCTAATATAACATGTTTTCTAAAGATCTGAAACCATTCAGTGTGACAAATATGTAAGTGTAGAGGAAATCAGGAAGGGTTCAAAGATGTTTTCACAGCACTGTATAACATTCTCTTCAGATTCCTTGTGGCCCATTGCTGTGATTATTTATAATTATTCTAGGTGTCTGACTCCCACATTGACACTCATCCTTACAGACGTGGGAGATTCTGAATGCATTTTCAACCTCCAGTTATGGAATTAAATCCATGAAAGTGTTTTACTAAAATAATAAATATATTGGAACCTGAAGTATGGCAGGTTTGACTCATAATCATCAATGCAGGGTAGTGTTTTGCAGTATCTGCCCAGAATTCTTCCCACTCACAGCAGCTATAAATTCTTTTTTAAAAATAGGAGTGCGGTTTGGCTAATTACACTTTCAATTTGAAGAAAAAAGAACGAAAAGAACATAAGCAAGAAGGCATTGCCACTGAGCATTACGCAGGTAGGAAGTGATAATCCTCTTTAGCCAGTTCAATATACTTTATTATGTTGTCTCTGCAGGTCTCTGGTTTGCTGACAAAAAAGGAGCAGTATTATTTTCACAATAACTACAGTATACAGCATAAATGAGTACACCCCCTCTGAACATAAATATACATTTCTGTTTCTAAATGATCACCATTACAGTTCATGGAAAGATGACAAAATTAAAATTTATTAAACATATACTTAAGAACAGCATAGCAAGATATGTCATAAATAACTGTAAAATAATTATATTAGGCAACTTTGCTTTATTCAAGGGTTGCAAAAATGAGTACAACCCTGATTAAATTCTACAAATATGTAGTACAAGTTCACAACATCTTGTCACGTCTATCCTGCTCCACTTCTGAAGGATGACCTCCTTGAGTGCCTTGATGTTTGATGGGGAGAGCTGCTCAACTTGTCCATCCTTTTTGAATTTCTGTATCACTTTTGTTATTGTGTTAATAACAGTGATTTGCTAATCCTCTTGTACCCTTGTCCTCTTTTGTGCAATGTATTTTCTTTCTCATGTCTCCAGACAGTTCTCTCCCATGTGGTGCCATTGTTGGCAGCATTAAGTCTGAGAGTGATTCAGTGCATTAAGTACCACTCTTAATTGTCAATCAATTACGCCTGTTTGAGTGTGATGGTTCAACAGACTCATCTGCTGATCAATTGCCCTTAACAAGCACCAGAAAACATTTTATTACGTTTTATTTTGTTACTTTCAGCAAGGTATACTCATTTTTGAAACATGACCATCATTTTTATAAGAAAATCATATTTCCCTGTTTAGTATTGACATGTTTCATTGGTAACTGATAAACCAGAGTTGCTGGAACAGTACATCATATAGGAACCCCAAATATGTCTTATTTGTAAGGAGAGATAGCTGGATTTCTTAGGTTTCAGAGGGGCTGTGCTCAATTATAATGTGTACTGTACCTAGCTACCATATTTTTAAACCAGTTGGGACATTTTCTGCAATCCGCTTGCAAACTGATTTTGAAAAAGGTTTCTGAGTTGATGCTAACAGCAGGCAATTAACAGATCAATGCCCCATTTTAAAATGAGAATAATTTGATTTTTATATCACAATTCCACAATCGAGAACAAAATGTGACTGTTGTAAGCAACTATGAGCTCAGCCCAGATGTAAATGGCAGACAGTATAACTTATTAAATTTTAATGCCACCAACTTGAGAATTTTTTAATGGATTTTTACCTAAAACACAACAGCAACAGGAAATGCACCAATGCCCTGTCCCTATGGGAACAATGAGATTTTAAAGCTTGTGTCACAGTAACCTAGTTGATTTCCAATCAGGTGATCTAATCACAGTGCTAAAAATACCGACTGTAGTGCATGTAAAACTGTAGTGCTTAGTGACAGCAGGTTCATTGATCAATGTGAAAGATTTGTGTCTGTTCATTTGTGACTCATCTATCCATAGTTAAATATATAACCTGTTTCCGACTATCCACTTTTAAGCATCACGTTTTTCAAATCATGTAGAATTACAAATGCTACACGTACCAATGCTCTTACCATAAATGTATAACAAATCCTGTAAGTAGGCTTGAAAAGCTAGCCGCCTGGATTATGCCTCTAAAGCAGTACTAATGAAACCTGTAATTTGCAAATTTCAAAAAAGCTTAAATAATCAAGGAATGAAAATGTGATTTCATATGTCCCCAGGCACAAGTAAGAATCTGGTATGCATATATCTGGCTCCAGTTTGATTGTGACAGGCAACAGCAACAACTGTATTATTAATGCATTAATTACCTTTGTCTATGATAAACGAATATGAAACCTATTACTAACAGCTGTTACTGGACAGTTGGATATTGTAAACCTGCACATAATCCCCCCCCCCACCCCCTCCACCCCCGCCCCAAGGGCATCAAGATCCTCAGAAGTTTCTCAAGTCCCAGGGAACACCATTTAGCCCTGTGAGGGAGCAGAACATTGACTTTCTACAGCATAATGGCTTTGCTGTAATTAAAGTTGGCAGTCTTACTTGTATTGAAGTTGGCAGGCAGGATATACACAACTGCCACAAGTCTGTGGTTTCTGATCTGAGCGAGTCTGGAAGATTCACTAGCTCAGGGCTTTATGTATGAATGGGACATATAATTTCCATTAGAACAATGATGGTAAGGTCCTGTTCCACCCAATTATTCTCATGACATAAGTTGAGGTAATAAAAAATCACTTCATGCATAAAAACAACATCTGCCACAACAGATATGGCCAGACAGAGAAAATGATAAGAAGCTAGGCATGGAATTCTAAATTCAGCTTTTATTTGCTTAGAAATCACCACAAGTTTCCAAAACACAACAATCAAGCATTTTTAAACAAGCTGTGACACAGTAAAAGGCTAATTTGATTTGTCTCTCCAGATTTCACATGGATATCAATCTTACCTTATTCATCAAATTAGATGAGTGTATAATTGAATCAATTCAAAATATCTGCAAAAATGATTCCTCTATGAATACTGTAATTTGATCACTCAACAGGATATAACTAAAATTTTACCTCAATAAGAACAGCTATATTTTATCTATATACTGTAGACAAAGTTAAACTTAATAATTTAACGAATCTTACTTTAAATAATTGTTGATGACTATACTTCTAAGAAAAAAAAAATGACACACAATGCACAAGAGATAATAAATAAAATACAGAATTACATGATTAATTTAATGCTGGCTGACAAATAGTTTAGAATTTGCCCTTCATTCTGTCTTTTCACCAATATATCATAAAAAATACATATGTTTAATAAAAAATATTTTAAATAGACACCTTTAAAGTAACATCAGCCTATAACCCTTCGCTATATCCGCAGGATATTATTTTGTACATTTACATATTTCTGTGGATATCATTTCAGTGGATATCATTCAGAGTTCCTTAGTAGTGTATCATGTTCACTGTCATGCAAAAGTGAAAGTGCTTGATTTTGCAACAAATATACAAATGGAATAACTGTGGTCAATGTGGTAGTCAGTAGTCAGGTGTAACTGAGCTGAGACTGTTTTAAATGGATCCTACTGATGATACTCACATCAGTTACATATGAGTGATTTCTGTCTAGGCTGGATTCACTTCATGGGCTCCAGGGGAAAAGACCATTTGTTCATGCCCTGCAGTGCCAGAAATCCACAGCTATCTCACATTTTTTATTTAGGTTCATTGCCAATTTATTTTTAACTGCTTGGTTGGTTTCATGTAATGGTGTGAGGGGATGGTGGCAATAGTTGAGATTAATGCTCAAGTAAAGTCATGCTGGGACTGTATTTGCTCTGGGAATTGTTATAATTGTTATATAATACTGAGTCTCTGAAAAGCAGGTCTTTGTTTCTAAGGGGGGGGGGGGGGGGGGGGGGGGGGGGGGGGGGGGGGGTGTATTCAAATCACACTGATAAAAACCTTAAAAATGTTAGAACGTTTTGAATGAACTTCCCAGGTGTCCATGGCACTTTTATGTGAAAGAAGAGGAAGAGAAAAAACATTTTAAAAATTCTTTCTGCCACGTTTCCACCCCACAGGCCCTGGTCTTCATCAAGCCTGGTGTAACCAACAGAAAATACATCATACATATAGATATGAGCATCAGATTTGAGATCAGAGCAAAGAATGAAAATCACATGAAAGTAAAAAGTATCATATGCAGGTAAAGGAAAATAAAAATAAAACGTCAATCAATCAATCAATCAAATTTTATTTATATAGCGTATTTTACAACAGTTGTCACAATACGCTTTACAGACAACCCTAGCCTAAACCCCCACAGGAGCAAGCCTAAGGCAACAGTGGCAAGGAAAAACTCCCTGTGGCAGATGGGGAGAAACCTTGGAAGGTACCAGGCTCAAGGGGGAGACCCATCCTCCTCTGGTTGGCTCAGTGTGCCGACTGGTGACCAGCATGTCAGCCAGTTTATGCAGAAGATATGATATGTGATGGAGCTCAGATGATGGGTGGGGCCGGGTGGCGGTGATGGGGAACAGCAGGTGGCGGCAGATGTGGGCAGGGTGGAGGCAATGACGAAGGAGGGGCTGGACCGCAGAGGTGGGGGAGACCAGACGACTCTCTAAGCACTCTCGAGGGTTGGGGCAAGAGCCCCGCCGGCAGCGTGGGGAAGAGGGTGGAAACAGCAATTACAGAATTTGCAATATAGCAGACAGTGAGTAAGTGCCAGTGGTATGTATTGGGGGACCCCGCCAGGAGTAGAATATGGGTGTTTCCTTTAACATAGATCAATTTTTATCTCTTTGTTGAATCAGTAAATGCTGTATGTACAAAATGCCACGAGTTGCACTTTGATAGATAAATAACCATACCTCAATGATTTGAATTAGCACTTCACAAGGGGAAGTGGGGTTACCTGCCATTCCATCTTATATCTTGTTGCCACTTCATGACAAGAAATATTAAACAATTTTCTAGAGCATGTTGGGAAAAGCATACAGAATTGTGGTTTCAGATTCAAGTGAGGAATAAATAAAAGTCTAAATTGTCTCATGTTTCCCAGACCTGTTCTGTCAACCTTTGAGTCTTGCTGTTTTTTAAACCTCCTTTATTTCCCCCATCATGTGTACATACATTGAGTTTAATATGTGTGTGCATCATGGTGAATGTGGAAGTTTAAAGAGAACAATCTGACCATGAAATTACTTTGAGGAAAAGCCAAATCTGTCATACAGCACAAAAGATAAATTGCCAAGTTGTGGCAGATTTCTCCTTATTCGGTTTAATAGCAGTGTAAGAATTTTACACGGCTTCATGTGTATTAGCCGCAGACTTATTCCAAATTATAGCTTATAACATGATCTCAAGTTAAGCCAATTTGCCATTGTTACAAAAGAATGCAGTGCACACCAAAGGCTGGAACTAAATACCCTTCGCTGACTGAATCAGAAGTCATGAAAATGAGCTTAGAAATATTTTAGTGCATTTTAATTCATAAAATGTATTAAATAAGTACAGGTGTATCTTATTTTTTAAATGGGAAACATGATACAATTAATTATTTTCTGTTTCCACAGAGAATCACTAAGTCTGAAAGTATAGTTGGTGTAGAAATGCGGGTATATTTGCACTTATACAATTAAATCAAAATGCTGTATTGGAAAGTGTGGTCTGTCTGTCTAAAACATAAGGTTAAACAATACCTATCAATGTTAATAACTAGTCCAAAATTGTTCACATTAGAACAGTTCACTTTACTGTCTTTGGGGAATACAATATTGTATGGATATTTGGATGAAAGTTGGTATGTAGGAAGGGTTCTATTCCCTTAGATCAATAATGCATACCCCAAATTGAAATGCACTGAGGCTGAACTGTGGCATTAGTTTGTAATCTAACATTGCGAGGCTACAAGCTTGCATCCCTCAAAATGTAGTGGCGGCAGGCCACTATGGAAGTGAAATTGGACATGGTTCTTCTGACATTCTCAAGATAATATAACCTGGTGCATGCACTGTATGGGGCATGAGGATGATGAAACCCTAGATGAACAGAAACATTTGGCCCCTTTGTATGGAGATTGTATCTTCTGCATTCTGTATCTTATGTTTGATATGTAAGTCATATGTCAGTCCTGTGAGGGGTATATTGGTGTAGTCTGCAGTGCATTATATTTTTCAAATTTTATCTGCATGTTGTATGAAGTGCCCAAAGCACAATTTGAGCCAAGATAAGAACCTTTCTCTGACTAATTAGCAACATTAATTTGAATCAGCTTTTGACCATGATTATAGTAAGCTGTCCCAATTTTCTTCACACTTAGTCCTTCTCTCCTTTCCTCCAGTCATCTCCTCCCCTCCTTTCCTGCTCATACCTCCAGGTAGGAGACGAGTGGCATTGGAGGAAAGGAGGTGAGGAGTGAAAAGTAATGTGACGCACGCCAGGAGTCAGAAAGTAACAGTCCAGCAATGAGTTTTTTCCAACTGATTTCACTAATTAGTTGTCCCTCCTGACTGAAGAATTGTGTTAATTAGCAAGTCCAAGTGAATGGAACAAAATACTGGGGAGGACTTCTACTTTCTGAACCTGGATTTTCCACCTTTGATCTGATGGTAGTATGGTACTTTGTAAAAATGTTAATACACAGCTGTGTAATAATATCTGAAGGCATGCTGCAATCGACTCAATATGTTTACGGTGTGTTTTCACAGGACTACAGCTCTGCCTGTATGGGCAAAATTGTGTTAGGATAAAGACATGATTCTGAAGCAGTCAAAAATTAAGATTAAGAATTTTCCAAAATTCCATTTATTTGAGGAAGGCTAGACTATGTTAAACAAGGATTTTTGCCACTTCCTTGCACATCCTCATGGTCACATTTCTCGAAGTTCAGTGGAAACAGAAACCGGAACACATTTCAAGAACTACCAAGGTTCCAGATGGCTACGGACGATACCTGAACTGTTTTCTGCAATGGAAAAGGGGCATTAATATTGAATTGGTTCTCCCTTTGCTGCTATAACATCCTCAGCTTTTCTGGAAAGGCTTTATATTAGATAGTGGAGCATTGCTGCAGGGATTTACTTCCATTCAGTCAAAAAAATATTGAGATTGGGCACTAATTTGGTGATTGGGCCCAACTCACAGTTGACTTTTCAATTGATCCCAAAGGTGTTGGATGGGGTTTAAGTCAGGGCTCTCTGCAGGCCAGTCAAGTTCTTCCACACCAGTCTTCACAAAACCACATATAAACCTCGCTGTATGCCCGGGGGCATTGTGATGCTGAAACAGGAAAGGGCCTACTCCAAACTTTTGCCACAAAGTTGGAAGCACAGAATCTTATAGAATGTGATTGTATGCTGAAGATTTGCCTTCACTGGAACTAAGGGCCCTAGCACAAACCATGAAAAACAGCCCCAGACCAAGGGGTATCCAAATACTTTTGGTCATATTGTGTAAATTCAGGGGAAAACAATTTTATATCATATTAGGCAAATCTTCAAATTACCATACATGTTATGCTTAGCTGTAAAAATACCAGATGTCCATCTGTGAGGAATTAAAAATACTGACAGTTAAAATTCAGCCATTGTATTTAGCACATGGGCTTCACTTCAATTAAGTGAAGTCCATGTATGTAACCATCAATTAAAGCACACTAACTGGGATCATCATGCAAGGAAACCCACCTCATTGACTTGATGGTATCAGATGTTTCAACAAAATTGTTAAAACGAAGATCAATTTTCTTCTCTGCAATGGCAAGCTCAGTGCACAAACATAAATATACACAGTCCTTAAATATGTGTATTTCATGAAGGCTGCACCCAAAATTCTATTTTTCTCATTAATTGTACTAATTAAGCAGTCCTTTATATTGAAAATTGACCACACATATCTTTTCTATTTTGTAAAAACAATTTTAGATCAGACACTTGTTTTTAGTTTTTTGTTCAAAAACATTTTATTGTCATTTATATTTACTCACCAGCAATGCAACAGCATATTTGGCAAGGTGGGTTTTTTCTAGCTAATGTTTTACTGTTTTAGGCATATACAGCTGGCATCAGTTTTCTCTTGAGCACAGTTGAGTACAATCCCTTGTTCCCTTCCCCAGTGTATAGCTTATAGCTTTCTGCCTGCTGTCAGAGTTGAATCAAACCTGGACAGTTACCAGCTCCATAATATCCTAACCCAGATTTGTCTGTGTTGACAATGTAGCATTTTGGCTTGAATAATGCATTTAATTACATAAAGTTTGAATAAAGAATATTGCATTTAATGTAAATGACATGTCAGAGAGGGAGGTTACATTGTCTGTTCCAGGAAGGAATTAAAAGTTCCTGATTTAATAGGCAAACAAAAGAACAAGTTATTTGTTTTTAGAAATGACTGAATAAAGCCAAGGGTAATTTATTCAAACATATCTTAAACAATGTACCAATATTTAAAAAAAAAGACAATTCACATAATAAATATTGCATGGTCACATTTTTTAACAAATCCCTGAATCCAGTACCAAGCATAAGAATTTGATACTAATAGATAGCTGTTTGCCTATAACCTTACCTCGGGTGACTATCCTTAGTGGTGAGGCAAGATTTCTGCATTATCATTTCAAGTATTACTACACATTGCAGTCTGCATCTATGACAGTTAAATTTAGACTGCTGTCATCATCTAACAACATAGAGCTTAAATGAAATAAAAAACGCACAAGGACACAACACAGCAATAGCGTGGCTTAACTGAACTGAGCAGGATTAGATGAGGTTTAAATACACTTATTTTTATTATTCATCTCCAGGTTTTTTTCAGCTCTAAATCAGCATATGTTTGACTTGTATTACTTACTCATAGACATTGCTAAGCAACAAAACAAGTCTATCCCCATTATGATTTTGTTAAGATGAACTGTTTTAAAATTAATTACTGTGTGATTTTAATTATTTATTGAAATGGCCAATTCATAGATTCATAGATTCCTATATTTCCTTAATGAGGCTGATTTATTATCCTTAAATAACACCAACATTTGTGGAAGTATGGTATAATCATATATCCTATATTGAATGGTGCCCTGTCTGAGAATTAGAGGTATATCCCTACACCCAGTACCCCTCTCCATGAAAACAAAAACAGGCAGAATGTGGAAGGAAGGCTAGCACCGGCCCTGGTATACACTGGCAAGCAGTGGCTGCTTCTCTCACTGAGCAGCAACAGCTGAGTTTTCCCTTACCCCTCTCAGTAATATTAATGACATCACTGGCAGCTAGCAGGCAAACACACACGCACACACACACGCACACACACAAACAGTGGTATACTGTAAACATTGGAAAATTCAGCAAATAATGAAATCTTCAGCATTTCTCAAAATTGTATCTCTTTTTGTTAAATACACCAAAAATAGGCCAATGAAGTGAGACAGTTTTACAAGCAAAAATAACTAAAAACAAGCTAATATGTTCTAATTGAGAGTAAAAACAAATTACAAGAAAACACTTTGAGATCCTGTAAAGGAATGAATGAGCCTATTTAGATGCACTCAATCCTCCTCCCCATTTTCAGTGGCTGTACACTTTACATCCTCTTCAAAAATATGGTCTTTTGCTACTGTACTTATTATCCCTTTATTTTTTTCCCACACTGATCTTTTGCTCAATTTCATCCATTTGCTCCTTGTTGTTACATGGACTGACATTAAGACCCATGTTCTAGCTTACTGCTATATTAACAGTCTCTTTTGTTTACCTTTAAATTATGATGATCTTTTTTCTTCCTTTTATCCCCTGAGATGGAGTTGCACCTTCTTCTTATGCTTACCACTTCCATAAAAACACAGTTAATCAATGTTATTGACAGTAGAGTGGGGAAAATGTCTGTCCAGTTTATTTATTCATTCAGATATATTTCACTAGTGCATATTTACTCAATAGCATTGCACGTAACAATCACAATATGTAATTACAACCATAACTATTCTCTCAGTAGAACAAGTCCACTCACATCCCCATGGCACATTCTTCTACTTTGACTGCCAGTTATCTCTTAAACTGGGCATACACTGTGCGCCTTATCAAGTGATGACAGCTCATGCTGCAGGATTAAATCACCCATCGTGTACGTCCAAAGCCCACAATTTAGGTGCTCACACTGTGCAACCGTAATCAGTCAGATCATAAAGTTCTTGACATGCTACACACATTGTATGACAAGAATGGGTCGAACATGCCAGTCATGTGACACAGCAATGAAAGTGTCATGGCGAAATGTTGTCAAAAGAGATTTGTGTGGCTCTGGGTATTGTGCCCTACTGTGCGCTGAACCGTCAAAAAAGAATGAGTGGTCATTTTGCCTGGTTGGTTCTATCAGATTTGTCTTGATGCACACTAGCACAACTGACATACAGACGTAGTGAGGTAGCCGCGCAATGACTTTCAAGAAATTGGGTTGTGATTCTAAAGACACTACACGAAAGCCAACCAAAATTTCAGACATGTCACAAATTCATCCAATCATCTGTCAGCTCGCCGTGAGGCATCTCTCCCCCATTCACATTGCATGTCAAACAATGATTGATCCTAGCTTGAATTCAGCCCAATTTGCAGCAAGTTCATTGGCAACAGCAGGACTGGGGTAAGAACATGGTTCAGTGTATGCCCAACATTAGTCCAACACAGAAAATGTCTCCATCCAGTCCTCCGAGTTAAGGGCCTCCAAGACCCACTGTGAAATCCAGAGAGTTTTACTGCCTGTCATATGCCATTTAGTCTGTTGACCACAGGAAGAATTACTGCTGAAGTATTCAATTTATTTATGTACAATATCCATTTTATGATCAATATTTATTTTAAGTTACAAATATTCCAGATCATTTTTTTAAAGTGAACTGGACAACCAAGTTTTAACATATCCTTTCAATAAGGTAACTTTTCATCAGCTGTTTAAAACATTCATTAATTTAATGTTTTTTCCACGAGGCAATTTTTGTTATTTGTTCATCATGTCTTGTTTGTGTTTGAGCTAACATTGGGTGGCCCTGCTCAGGGCAATGGCTTCCATTACATGCCCTTGTACCACTGCAGGGCAGCCATGAACAGTGCAGTGACTCCCTGAAAACCGAGTATGTCCTTTTATGCTGCATTTCATTATGTCGGTAATAATAAAACTGGTCAATTTTGAAGTGTGCCTGTTTTACAAGGGAGCTGCAGTGTAAGCTCCAAAAACGAGACTTTGTGGCCATCTCAGGCTCTGTATTTTCCCAATTGCAAGTTAAACCATAACCCTGTGAAAGGTCATGTACCCATTTTATCTTAGCAGTTTCAGAGGTTCATCTGTTTTTCCTGCCACTTCCCTGCCGCCGCAGCTCTGCTGCTATCTCGTGGGAGGTGGCATTTCATACCCCTGGCTCTGCTGCCACTGGGCAGATGTGCAGTTCTCTCCTTCTGACCCTTGCAGGGAAAGAGCTCCCTGAAGGAAGGGTCCTTGCCAAAACGTTCTCATTCAACAGTGTGGCCTGGATTAAATCAGTATGTCCTTAATTTTAATGTACTAATACAGTACATGCAAGAATTTCACTGTTTTTAAAGATCAGTGCTCTTCACAAAATATTCGGGAAAAAAGAAAGACACTTTATGTTTATTCACTATGGGGTCTGTTGACATGCTGCTCTGGCTCAGTAGAATCCCAGAATACTGCACCACTCTATGGCAATTGAACTACATTCTGAAAGAGGATGCACCTCATTTAAAAACATTTCTGTAGCTACAGTATATCTATTTCCTGCAAACTCCATAGCTATTGTGCTAGCTACTGTCTAGTTACAATCTGGAGCTGCTGCTATCTACATAGACATATAATTAAGCCGCAGGCCAGAAATGGTGTTAAAGTTTATGCATATATATGGTAAAGGAGTTTCACCTACTGGTGAGCATGAACGTTTTTGGATGAAGTGTTTGTAACCACAATAATAAGCAACTGTATATTCAAATTTGGTCACGTTCATTTTTGCAGCTTTGTTTGAAAAGAGGCCATGGTTAGTGAGCTAGCTAATACTACCTAGCTAAGGAATTATAAACCTTTTCTGGTGGTGCGAGGCTAAGCCATACAATTATACTGTAAATATGGTAATAAAGTCAGTTGATCACTCAAAGTTCACATCATTGAATGGTTCTTTATTTTACATTTCAGCACTACAAACAGGTGCTAAACATTAGGCAATGCAATGAATTCAATAAAATAATATGATATTCACATTGTTTGTGTGGCAAATCAAATTTTAAGACTATAATGTGTTCTCACATTATAATTAAATAAGGTATAGCCTATAACTTATTTGAGATAGGCCTATGCAAAAACAATATAACAAAATGGCATATAATAACCACAAAATAAGCTTTGGCCTATTATAAATAAAATAGTGGCCAATCATAAATAAAACCTGTATCTCCCTGATTGTGAAAGTAGGAACACAAAATTTCATTGACAACAATAAAAATCTAGAAAGGGGCATGTGTGTGTGTGTGTGTGTGTGTGTTTGTATTGGGCGTGCATGTGTGTGTGTGTGCACATGTGTGTTCGTTTTGTGTGTGTGCATGTCTGTGTCTGTGTGTAAGTGCTTTAAGACTTGTCATGTGATAGTGTTTCTGCAATGGGCAGATAAGGATGAGCCAGCATCTTGTTTTCTAATAGCACTTGTGCTCTGAGCAGGGGATGTTTAATCTTGCTAATATATCACAACGTACACCACCATCTAATTAAATAGATGAGGGAACCAGATGTGTAAGTGGTTGGAGATCTAAGGCTTATTGTTTTGTTTCGTTTTGTTTTGTTTCTGGACAGGGCATAAGTGAGAATATTTAAAATGTTTAAATTAGTATTTAATTTGTAGTTGCTCAAATGATCATAATCCCAAATGATAAAATGTGGGATAGCTTATATATGTTATTACATTTTCCAAAGGGTAAACCCAAGGCATTGTCCTGCAATTATAAGATCTGGGTTCTGCCACAAAGGCTGGAATAAGACTGGAGTGAATAAGGCTGGAGTTGTACGGCAGTTCTTATTATTTGACGTGCCTTAAACCACGCTTCAAGTGTTCCAGAGATGATTAGGTTATTGTAGTAGGATAGACAGTTTTTTGCAAGGTTATGAAAGAATGATTGTGAGCAATAAGTTGGCCAGCCTGTGAAATCTAAAGGTCAGTCTGTGCCATGTATTTTATCCTTGGTAGTCAAGCTATTTTTCTGTATTACTGATCTGACAAAAACAATGTTTTCTAAAATGACAGAATGGATAAAGAGCTTAATGTGGGATTTTTAATATGCACGAGTAAAATCTTCAAATAGTTTGAAATATATATATATATATATATATATATATATATATATATATATATTTTTTTTTTTTTTTTTTGGAGAACAAAGCAATTTCAGTCACAAATCCCACAACTCAGCATATTGAGTAGTTATTTGAGCAGATTGAGTTCTTTAAGTACTTTGCTTTCTTTAACAGTCATGTAAGTTTTATACCACATGTCATTTTACCCCACATTTCATTTGTGTTTTGTTTTTCATGTTTACAGTTTTTCCAGGTTTCATTTCAGGTCTGCGATGTCTCTATTCAGAAAGCTGAGATTGTTGAGTTTTGAGAGCCTGACATTGATTCAAAATCCCTGTGTTATACCTTGACTGATATCTCTTTATTCCTCATATGGGAAGAAAAGTCCGGTGGCCAAGGTTGCTTGACTAGCAGTATTTTAGTTACCAGCTGTAGCTTCTCTACCCTTTTTAAGTGTCATTTAAGGCCAAATAAGTAAGCATGCACTGGAGGATATTTCAGATATCCCTGACAACCTGCCAGCTCTACAATGCCAGCTTTCTAATGGATATTGGGACATTTTGGTCTTTGTGATCCAAGGCAAAATACACCTCAACCAACTTCAAAGGAGCTTGTACAGCAATTTTAATGTTTACACAGGTTGCACATATGTGCACTGTATATATACACCTGCTTATTCCTAGAAATATATTGTTTAATATTATTTTAAGTTGGACCTATTTCTTATGGCCATGCAACCTTGGTTCAGCTTCCTATATTAATATTACTACACAGATGCTTGGAAGTGTAAGAATCCCCTCAGATACAGTACACCAAACTGCTGAAGTCCCTGAGTGGCGAAGGGAAATGTTTAGTCTTACCTGGTGTTACAGGAACGGGATACATTTTTATCTTAGTTATTGGACCTCAAAATAATATTTGAACCTTTCTTCTGTGCTACCAATTATACATATACATAGAAGGAAAGTGCAAATGAGGGGCTGTAGCCTCTTTCCTCCAGTAGTGTGGCTCTATACAGATCACTGTCTATCTTGGTAAACATGGATGTGCCTCTGACTTGTGTAGCTTACAAGGATACTATGTGTATCTTGTGAGAGCACTAGTTTATTGGTGAGTGACTCTGCAGTGCAGATATCCTGAGTTCTAGGTGTATTTTAGGACCTTAAAACCGTTAGGTATGTAATTGTCTAGAGTCATTGAGGAATACCAGGTTAAAGTGAATGCAATTTATTGTACAGTATGTTACAAAATGGCAATATATATAATGATGCAAAATGTGAGTGTCGTGGAATGGCTAAATGTGAATGACACACATGAGATCATGTTGACAAGTCTCCTCGAACCATTTCACTTTTCCCCTTATATACCAAAGGATAAAAAAAACACAATCACATCAAAACAGCAGACATTCCCAGACATTCCCATGTCACCCCCCTGCTCACTGACCTCCACTGGCTGCCTGTTATGGCTCGCATCAAATTTAAGACTTTGGTGCTTGCATACCAGGCAGCTAAGGGGTCAGCACCAGGATACATCCAGAGGATCATCAGACCCTACACACCAGCCAGACCTCTCCGTTCTGCCACCTCTGGACGCTTGGCACCTCCCCCTCTTCGTGTCTGTACTTCCCGTTCGCATCTGCTGTCTGTCCTGGCCCCTTGCTGGTGGAATGACCTTCCCGTGGCGGTCAGAACAGCAGAGAATCTGACTACCTTCAAGCGCAGACTAAAGACTCATCTCTTCAGGCTGCACCTCTCCCCACCCTTCCCTAGCCTCTAGTTTAGCTCAATGTACCTAGTTAGGATAATGCGATCACGTTCGTTTTGTATTTGGCAGGATTGTTTTGTCTGATTCTGATTAGGCAAATGTGACTTCAGTGCTAGTTTTGTACTTGGCAGGATTGTTTGTCTGTTTGTTGAACAGGTTTCCCTACAGGGTTTGAGTTCTGATCTATGTGGTCACTTCTGGCACTACGATCTTTACTTCATTCTAGTGTGGTTTTCTGCACCTCTGCACCTTGAACTGATGCACTTGTTGTACGTCGCTCTGGATAAGAGCGTCTGCTAAATGCCTGTAATGTAGAACAGCAGTAACGTCAATGATCCTGCTCGCGTTATCTCTGTAAGTCTATCAAACCAATTTAACCTTTGTAATACAGCTGGCTGCTTACGCATGGATTCTTGCTGTTCACTTTTGAAAAGTTTTCCAAGATTTTTATTCAGTGCCCTCTGTACCACACCATCAATGACACCAGCTTGTTCCTCATGACATCGGCTTTCCAACAAAACCAAGCATGATTACGCTGTATGTGGAAACCTAAGGATTACGTAATGCTGGTCCAGCAGCATGATTGCAATTGTGCAGTATTGAGGCCATAGATCTGTCTCTTTCACTCTGTGTCAGCACCATATCCAGATTATTTGCTCCATCTATAGATACTTTTCACCTTCTGTTAATATTAATAGTCAGTTTAATGGTCACCTTCAGGGCTGTGCATGAAAAAAATTGAGCCAGTGTATATGTTTTTTGGCTTGATTAGAAGCCGTACATTTATCCTACTTTTTATATAAATGTTCATCTAATTTCCACAAGATGGTTAACCTGTAATTTGATGCACCATGCTTTTTTAACCGCAAATTATTTTAGCCATAGGCACACAGGTAAACCCTTCACAGGATATGTTTTTCATTTTTTCAGATACAATTTAAAGATTATTCAAATTCGATTGGTACCAGATTCCACCTCTCTTCAGCCATGTTCAGAAAAGGTCTAACACTCTGAAATGCACCTTGATGTAGGAACAACAACAAAGTTTAATGAACCAGACTCTCTATTCTGTCCTCGCTGCCAGGGGCCAGTAGAAGAAAATCTCATGAAATACTCTCATAAGTTTGGATACTTACATCAGGATCATTTACAGAGAAAATACTGATGCTGATTACAGGGCTGTAGAATTTTTGAATGTTCTGGCAAAAGGCAATAAGGAAGGAGTGCACAACTTTCTTTATCCATATCTTTATATTCATCTGCTTTGTCTGTTTTTTTTTTAATGGTTGTTGGTTTTTCTTTTTTGCTCTTATTTTTCTGTTATTTAAAGCACAGCTCCTTTTTTCTCTAACGGTTTATTGAACAAAGTCTTCCATGATTGGAAATTCAATAAAATGTTTGTATAGACCTAATTATTTGTTATTGTTACAGTATAATCCAATTATCTGTGAAAATTTGCTTTGGTGGAACAGAGAAATATGTTGTAAATAAGTACAGATATACTGATACCTGACAGTGGCAGTAACTCATCTCTTACGATAGACACTCATTTGAATGACGGAAGGAGGCCAGTGGTCTACTGCTGCTTTTCATTCAAGTATCAGGGCTGTGTCCCAGACTTGAAATTCAGTGAAACGTTAGAGATAAATGCATACAGAATACATATAGTTTTTTACTTGGAGCTCAGAAATGTTAAAAAATGACATGAAGATAAAATCTGAGATGCTCCGAAATTAATCTCAAGAAGTGAAATGTATAATCTTGCTGAAGCTCCTTGTTTAAAACTACAATAAATGTCCACCATTTCAAGATAAAAGCAAGGCTGCGCTTTCTTCTATGGACAAATGTTTTAAGAAATAAATCAGAAATCTAACACTGACCACTATCATGTTACTGTACCAATTTGATGGAATTTAACATTCCAATACCATTACTATTACTTGAACCATCTCTGCACTACTGACAAACCAACACAAATCTCACTCAGCAGATGTTTGACTAACTGTCTACAAAGCTTTATCAAAACTTCCAGAACACAAGTTACAGTATAAGTATCATTTTTACATTACATTTATAGTACAAGATATTGTGTGAAAATATTACACATTTGCACATGGCATCCTACCTATCTACAATTAATTTGTGCTCAAACTTGGTACAACACTAATGATGGGCACCCGGGACTAAGTGATTGACATGGGATAATATGGCGTAATATGCTAACAATAAGAAAATCGATTGGCTTGTGATGGCAATTTAACAGGTTAGGTGCAAATCAGGGTTGGTGTGTTGGAGACTGGCATTTTCATGAACATGCAGTTGTTTTAAATGGCATGAAATTCAAAATGCCACATTTTATGTTTCATAAATGTTCACTGGGCATTTGAAAATTTGAAGGTTTAAGAACTGAACAAAAATATTTGATAAAAATATGTAGAGTGCTAGCAGGAGGCCATGTCTGAGATAATAAATGCCATCTTTGATGTAAGGGCTGCTGGAACCCTTGAGAAAGTATTTAATAATAATTTTACAGTATATAGTCACTGCAGAGAAAGGGGCCTTATTAAAGTGATCCACTCTGTATAATAGGGTGCCAACACACGTAGTACTTGGCACCCTCAGCAATAATAATTCTTATAATTACAATGAAATTCCCATGCACAGCGTACCACCCCCAAATAATAAAAACCTAAACCACCCAGGCTAAAGGGAGACAGAAGGAATAAATTGCTTGGGTTGGGCCTGGTCAATTTCTACTGATATCAGTGGTGCTCAGATATAATGAACCAGAAATAGCTTCTGGGAGAAAGTAATTTAACTGTCAAATATCAATTTTTATGAATACTTTAAAAAAAAAAAAAACCTCCCACAGTGCATCAAACAGTTAAACTGGGCAGTTCACAATTTACAGGACCTTTAAGTCATAATCATACCTGGAATATGAATAGCTAAACATTGCTAAAATAAAATCAGTTTTGTCCAAAACTGCGCAAATTATTCATGCTTTTATTTCATCCCATCTCAGTTATTGCAAGTCTTTACCTTAGCAGGTCTTAGTGTGTCTTCAATGTCTTGATGCCACCAGACTTCTGATTAGAGCTTGTCGCAGATCTCACATTACTTTACTCCTCTACTAGTCTCACTAAAACAAGCTGGCAGTCAGACTTAGAAGTGAGTTCAAAATCTTACTCATCACCTTGAAAGCACTGTAAGGGCTCCACCTTATATTACAGTGTTACTGATACCTTACATGTCTGCAAGGCCACACAGGTTCTCTAAGAAAGATCTTTCAGCTGTTCCTTGCTCCAGACTTGCTACAAAGGGAGACATTTGCTGACCTAGCTCCCACGCTTTCAAACCACCTACCTTGAACGAGCATTGGCTCATTTCACAAAAACAATCTGCAAGGATTTTCACTTGCAGATCGCAATATCTTTTCAAAAAGTTACATTACATTACATTACAGGCATTTAGCAGACGCTCTTATCCAGAACGACGTACAACACGTGCATCAGTTCAAAGTGCAGAGGTGCAGAAAATCACACTAGAGTGAAGTAAAGATTGTAGTGCCAGAAGTGACCACATAGATCAGGACTCCAACCCTGTATGGTAACCTGTTCAGCAAATAAACAAAACAATCCTGCCAAGTACAAAACTAGCACTGAAATCACATTTGCCTAATCAGAATCAAACAAAACAATCCTGCCGAATACAAAACTAACGAGATCGCATTAGCCTAACTAGGTATATTGAGCTAAACTAGAGGCTAGGGAGGGGTGGGGAGAGGTGCAGCCTGAAGAGATGAGTCTTTAGTCTGCGCTTGAAGGTAGTCAGATTCTCTGCTGTTCTGACCGCCACGGGAAGGTCATTCCACCAGAGAGGGGCCAGGACAGACAGCAGACGCGAACGGGAAGTACAGACACGAAGAGGGGGAGGTGCCAAGCGTCCAGAGGTGGCAGAACGGAGAGGTCTGGCTGGTGTGTAGGGTCTGATGATCCTCTGGATGTATCCTGGTGCTGACCCCTTAGCTGCACCAAAGTCTGCACCAAGTACCAAAGTCTTAAATGCGAGCCATAACAGGCAGCCAGTGGAGGTCAGTGAGCAGGGGAGTGACATGGGAATGTCTGGGGAGGTTGTAGACCAGACGAGCTGCAGCATTCTGGATGAGCTGCAGGGGTCTGATTGCGGATGCTGGCAGACCAGCCAGCAGCGAGTTGCAGTAGTCCAGGCGGGACAGGACCATCGCTTGAACCAGGAGCTGGGTTGCGTAGGTGGTGAGGAAGGGACGGATTCTCTGGATGTTAGTTACTATCATGTAAAAATGTAAGCCAGATTGTATAGAAACCTGTATCAGCATAAAAGCAAAGTCATTAGATCAATGTCATATCAGGACAAAATCCCAGCTTTAGATTCACACCATTATCCATCGGATTGAAAGCAAAATTCCCTGCCTAAAGTGAACCATATTTATCATGTTTTTTTTTAACTCTTTAAAAAAACGAATCTGTTTAAATTGCCATTTTCATAATTGCTGTTGGCTTCACCTTTATGCTTTTACTTTCTGCACACTTTTATACAAAACAAATTTTTATAATTGTTAATTGTTTTTACTCTATGAAGCACTGCATAAAAAACATTTCTTATTATACATATAGCTGTAATTTCATTCATTTTTTATAACTATAATTGAATAAAATTCATACTTGGATGTCAGTTGAATGATGCTAGTGGATTCTTTATTTCGTGTTTTTAATCAGTGGCTGTGAATTTCAAATTAAATACATGAATGTCATTTTCTCTGAAAATAGCTAACATTAATAGAAATAGTATTTTCTACTTAATGACAGCAGTTTCTTCTTGAAGAATCTTTCTGAATTATTTTTTTTCATTGGCAGATACTGACAGCTTTATTTACAAGCAAAAAGGGTTGGGGATAATAATTTTTTAAGTCATAATCAAGTTTTAATACAAGTAAAATCTTAAAATAAGCAAAAAATACCTTTCTTTGTTACGGTTGAATCCAATAAAAACTCATTACACAGGTTACATTTTTAGTAACAAAATTGTTTTCTCATTTATATTGAGTCCATCTGTCTTCCAGTGCAGTGCAACATTTCCTCTGGGATTTATGAAGTAACTTCACGTAACTTTTCATAGCTAACAGAATGTTATTGAATCTGTCTGGAATCGTGGGTGACAGTGTATTTAATATATTTGTCTCTATTGAACACATGTAAATGACACTTAAATAAAAAATGTAATAAAATCATGAAATAAATTCATTATAAACCATTCAGCCAGGGCAGAATGGAAATGGGTTTTTCTGTTATCTTGGCTGTGATTTAATATTGTACAACAAGTCAGAAACTCAGTCTTTATTAAAAACCAGTTCTCCCACTCTCCATCTCATTGTGATTTGCTTGAATGACTTAATTATAGTTCTCATATAATTCTTCCCTGTGATAAGTTCACTAGCATGGCAATATTATGGTTTGCTTTTTCATAAATCTTTGAAAGACACAAACATTCATGATAAGTGACTGCTATATTAGATATTTATTGAGCATACACTGGATGCCACCAGTGTGTGATCAAACAAACTAATGAACTCCGAACACAAGACCCTTGAACTGTTCTTTTTGAAAGTATTCATATCCAGAGCAGCACCAATATATATGTATTGTAGAAATACTGCATTTTATTATTTTAAGCCAATCCAAATGCTTACAGAATTATTCATTGTCAATTCAATGTTTAGATTTTTTTATTTATTCAAAGACTTAGGCAGATACCATTGAGTTACATTATAGTGAGTAGAGGAGTATGACAATGTACATACTGATTAGAGAACTGTTGTTATTAGTCATCACATGCCATGCCATGTATCAGTTTGCAGCAGCAGGTACTAAGTACGCAGTTATATGCATACAGTTAGAACAGAATCCTGACAACAAACCAAAATGGGTATGCATAGTGGATAGTAGGTCAACTGTATTACGACACATCACATAAAGTTGGATTCCTCAATCACAGAGAGAAATTACTCATACATACTCAATACATCCGTTCATACATCTTCCTGGGTTTTAGCTTCTAAAAGAATAGCCTTTGCTACCAGTGACATTGAGAATTGCTGATTGTTGTGCTGACTTGATTTGCAAATTGTTCAAAGGCAGCAGTTTACAGTTGACTAAAGAAAGAAAGAAAAAAAAAACAGAAAAAGACAAAACAGAACAATTTCATCCTTTGTTGAGTCTTTACAAGCTTGAAATAAAACAAAATTAACAATTGCAGTAATCATAATCAAAGGTAGGGTTGTGAAATGGCAGTCTGTCCAAAACATTTTTCATTAAAAGACTTTTTTCTTCACACCATCAAACACAGTAATGGATACTTTTCTTCTCAGCCTCAATATCATTCCCAAAAGGCTGTGAGGCCAACTGTTATTCAGGTCCTCCTATTTTATCTGTCAGGCGATTAAGGCGCAGCTGTGTCAATTACCAGTTCACTTCAGGATTTGTGCAATACGGTGCTGCTCTGCATCAAGAAAGACAGTTAGTGCTCTGACGCTTGGCTACAGCTGATGAGCAAACTCATTGTCACATATAGTACCTTTTAGCAAACCCCCTGGCATGTATTGTATAGTGCCTTTTAACAATAGGAAGCTAGTGGCTGTTTGCTGGTTGGCATGTGGCTTTTGATCTATACTCACAGGAGGAAATTTATAAAAGCTACATTTCGTTGCGAAAATCTAGGTGATTTTGGCAATTATCATTTAATAGATATCAACGCGACAACATCACATTAAGGTTTAGTCACATCATGTTACCGGTTGATTGCACAACATTACAGATTAAAAACACACCTTGTTATCGACATCGCTTTATATCAAAGCAACACTTTCTCTTTACAACGCGACACTTATCCTCTTTACAACAACGTTTGCTTTCCCTGATATCAAAAAGAAGGTTGTTTGATGAACACAATTTGTTTGTATGTTAGGTGCTTCTCATTATTGTATGCAAAACAGCTTGATGTCAAAAACAAAACATCTAGGTTTGAACGTGGTGAAGCATGCTAATGAGGTTGTAAATGGAGAAGCATGAAAAGTATATTGTAAGCGTATATTGTAAGTGCAACCTGTCCATAATTGTATTAAGGAAATCCAATAATTTTATTTATTTAGTAAATTCAACAATTTATTTTTTGAGTCTGCTTAATAATATTGCTTATAACTAATAGCCAGTTTTTTTATGATCCAGTGTTAGACACAGCTACTAGCTTAACTAGTCTATGTTTACCAGTACTATGTGTGTAGTTTTACTATTTCCAAAACTGGGGACAATTGTAGGCTGCATGCTATCGTTTGACCAGCATCATATCTGGACGGAAAAAAAAAATCCCAGTTTAGATTTAAAACACCATTACCCATCGCATAATTATAATCAAAACGTGTTGCAAAATACATGATTCTGCTGCAATGGAAAAGTTACTTCAGTATTCCAGCAAATATCCTAAACCCTATAACACTTAGTAAAGAACATGTCTTTCTAGTCCCTCTTAAATGGGTTAGATAAACTAGCTTTATGCTAGGTTTGCTGTCACTCATGCTACCATGCTAACATTAAAATTCTGTTTGCTTTTAGGTCAAAATGGTCTCACAGCATGTTTGTTATAACATAAATCTAAGTATCCAACTATTGAATTATATTCAAAACAGAAGCTAAACTATAAACGTAATCATTCTCAAAGATACAATACAAAAAGTGTCCTGAATGAGTTCAATATAGAATGCATTGTTTACTTACTAATTACAAGATGATTCCATATTTTACGGGACAATTATATATTTTACGGGACGTTTGGCAACTCTGCTCCCATTCCATTATTTTCCACCGACAGCTGATTTGAAGAACAAACAGCCTTTTCCTCTGATATCTCCCTTGTGGCCGGACCCAAGTGGACTGGTTTTGACTGGTACCTGTTGTGTCCCTGACTTCACCTGCTGTGACCTTATACCTGCTGACGCATCACCTAACGTTATTAAGGACTGGCCTCACTTTTCATCGCCGTTACATATTGATATGCATTTTATTTAACACTGACATCAAACAATAGGATAGCCTAAAACTTGAAATACCTGATTGGGTCATTTTACTGCTGTTTCTTTTTTGTCTTTTGTTTTTTATGTGTGTGTTGTCTGGCACGGAAAATACCCTGACCTTGTAGTTTTACCTTGTGAAAACTTTTATTGGACTGATTAAACTAACTAACCATGCAATATAGAGTGCAATATAGAATAACGTGTCACCAACCTAAAACATGAGTTAACCTTTGTTAAATGGTAGTATTGTGAACCTCTATGTTTAGCCAGTGCAGAATTATCATGTCCGCTGATTAAGAATCATAAAATATTGTTCCTCAAGTTATTGTTTTTAATTTGCCTGTTCACATATTCATTATTGTAGCCAATAAATATATTTCCTTTATTTCCATTGTCATGTCTATGTTATTTCATTAAGTTGTGCTCTACAGACGTATAGAATTCTAATTTGTTGTTGTTCTGAATAAATCTGACCGAACCTCACTACATAATAAAGAAATCAAAGAAAATAAAAAGTCAAACAATGCAGGTGTGGCTCATTTGCAAAGCAATTTGGATCCAATTGATTCACCACCATAATCATTTTCAATCTAGAACTATGGTAATAAGTGACTTCTATTCTTCATGGTTTGCAAAGCTATTTCAGACATAATGTGGCTAAAGAGGGTAAATAATCCCTCAAAACAGGAAAAGTATAATAAAGAGAAATTCAATACTTGTTAAACCATGGGATTGCAGTTGTGAGTATCATGAGATGGCTAAACTCAGACATTCATTGCTCCTGCAATGAAACTATAACAAAATGAAAATTAAAGTTTTTTTTTTTCTTTGTGTCTTTTATTCAAAAGTCACATATAGGTACTGGTATTACAAATCAAGAGTTATATAAAACATTGTAAGGCACTGTGCTGAAAAAGAAAAAAAAAATCAAACAAAAACTCCCTAAAGAACAAAAAGAAAACCATTCATAACGTTAAAAAAAAATGTTTAAGTTTTTTTTCACCATGTAAGAACAGGGATAAGTTCTGATGTTGTCCATAGTCAGGTGGAGCTCCTTTCAATAATGCACCAAAAGGCCTGTTTGGGGAGTTCATCAAAGTCTGGTGGACAGTGAAACCTACCTTCTTCTTTTTCCAGGGTATAGTCCATATGATGGTAGGGGTTTCTCATCCCCCTCCCCCTTTCCTTACATTCTTTTTTATCATTCTCTTTCATTTCCTCTCTCTCTTCTTTTCCTTTGTGTTTATTCTCCCCCACTTCCACTTCTCTTCTCCTGCATAATCTGAAATGACGGGGATACCCAGATCAATGTAGCTATAAATAAATGGGATTTCACAAACACATTTTAATCAATTATTTTTTTAGGCTCTCAGGCCTGATGGTGCACAAAGCATTTCACTATCACTGACTGATTTGGGCGTCATTCTAGTGTTCTTCAAGTCAAATAGCTGTTTTCTGAGGCTTTCACTGTTTTCAATCTGGCTGCTAACCATCTTCCATAAATGTTCCAGCTCCAGTTCTGACTTCTTGCATACCCCTGTCACGTCTTCTGTAGGGATGACATTGCCTTCACAGAGAATATGTAAAAAAATGAATTAAAGAAGGATTCGTTTTTGGCATTCATAAGACTGATATGCACTTTCGCGGCACTAAATTTGTTATGATTATTTTTATAGATTTCTGCATCAGCATGCCAGCCACTCATCAAGAAGATGCCTCAGATGCCCCTGTCCCCACGACATCACCAGGCCCACTCTTCAGCACATGCACCTCACACCCAAGCATGAAAAGCAAATTCAAAAGGAAACAATCAACCAGAATAGCTCTGGAAGGTGGTACTCCGAACAAATTGGCCGGATAATAGCTTCAAAATTTGGAGAGTATCAGTGTCCTTCATTAATATGATATTATATAAACCTAAATCATTTACATCAGCTCAAACTCAGTATGGTAACAAAAAAAAAAGCATAGCTAAAGAAAAATACCTGCAAAGGTATCCAGAAATACATTTACATAAATGTGACCTTTTGCTGCAGCCTGACCTCTCCTTTCTAGGAGACACACCAGATGGCATTGTTCTCATATTTGTTCTTATATTTAACCAATTAAGTACACATATTACCTCATTCTCTCATACTCAACCTCATTCACATATCACTAATGTAGCACCTTTTTTAAACCGACAGTCTTGCTGCAGTTCACAGAATTGCGCTCACCCTCCACCACCCCAGCTTCCACTTGTTGTTTGGATCAGTCTGTAGGTACTGGGGGGTGTTGGTATTTCTCCTGTTTCTTAGGGGATATGTATTGTGATCCCTGTTCGATAAGTTAGCGTATGCTGGAACGTGTACAGACGTACCTAAAATAGATCCATTCAGTGTCAAACGAAAAACAATTACTTTGCAGATTCACAGATATATAAAATCTAAATATGTGAGTTCCCTGAGTGAAATAAACTTAACACTCTAAAAGTTGTTCCCAGCTTCTATGCTTTCATCTTTCCTCTGTAGTTGATGAATAGTACAGTAGGCATGGTCAGTGGTGTAGCTAGCAGCATTAGCCTCACTAGCTAGCTATCTTACTAGCTAAGATGCAATATGGTCTTAATAAGAGGTGACTAACATTAGCTAGCTAGCTTGCCAGCACGGCTACTGTCGTAATCACTGGCTGGTTAAATTCAGTGATATTTTGTTATTTTCAAAGACTGTTAGCATGCTGTGACATACATTTGTGAATACCATTAAAAATCATCACAAGTGTGATGATTTTTTATTTATATTAAATACACCTTCACTTCATGGTCCACGTAACCTCAGCTAGTGTTGGCCACATCAGCCATGTGCCATTACTGTGAGCTGGAACCAAATTGGGGCAGGTCATGCAAAAATGGACAGCGTCAGTTAGCATGCTACCACTGCTTTTAGCATGCTACTGTAACTAAGTACAGCTGAGACTGATTAATTTTGAGCTAAGGCTGATGACTTGCCGTTTAGACTGATATGTCAGGGCCACCATACCAATGGACTTTACTGTCTGTATTCACATGGAATTTGAGACTTCCATTATTCTCCCTCCAAGACATCCCCTAGGATATTTTCAGCAAATCCCATGATGCTCTACAGGGGGTAATGCAGCAGATTAAATATGTCCTTTTCTGCTCTCTGCTTACTCGTTTAGACTCCCAAGTGCCTCCTCCTCATCCGTTGAGTCTGCTTTCTAAGAGAATGTGTCAGTATTACTGCAGCACTTTTATCTTCTCCCTGCATATTCTTTTGTTCTGTGCCCTCTGATGATGTCACGTAGTTCACCTTGCATTTGCATGTTTCTCTTGTAAGGCTCTCATGATCTCCTCTTTCTGAGGAGTTCACTTTGCTTGTCACTGTTCACATGGTTACTTATGAATTAAATAGCATTCCTACTAATGAAGTGCAGAATGTGACTTACACAAATCACAGTGTTTGTTACACAAGCATGAACTGCCTGTTTAATTTGAGGTGAATCATACTGAAATAAGAAAATAACATTAAAGTGAGGAACAAACACGGCGCATAAGCTTGCACTAAGTGTTAGAACTGCAAATCTGTCGAGAGTTACCGTCAAAGTTGTTTGGTTTGTCTTGTCCACAGCTATGTCCTCCAATTGTCCTCCGCACCACATCCTCCCGATGCACATTAGGGAGGCTCATTAGTGTAGCTTCATCAATGTTTCATCTGCTGGACATTGGCTATGCCCTCTTCTTTCCTGTGGAGGACTTAGTTACCCTTCTAGCTAATGAACCGAAGCCAGTATGTCTTAACATACAGTGTACAACCACATATACCATTCTCTGGACTAACTCTGAAGGAGACATTAGTGCTGGCCCAGACAACATTGGGCCTAACCTTGCCCCCAACTGGAAGCTGTTGATAGGATTGACCCCCAAAGCATACAGTAGAATTGATGCCGATGACAGGTTATTATAGGCTCATAGCAAAGGTTGTTCCAACATCAAGCTGTACCTAGCACCGCTTGTGGTTCTGCTTAACAGGGATAGGTAACGTAATGTCACTATATATTTTGACATGACTGTGGATTTGTTTATAATTTTTATATGGCTTGTGCGCTGGCTAATAATGAGTGATTTAAAACAAAAGACTGGAAACTTTGGCAGTTGTAAAAGATAATCTGACGTTTTAACTATTAGAGAAGGTCTTGAAATAAATGTGCATTTCTAGCAAAATGTTCTGTCATTAGGAGCAGAAGTAATGAGACTTCTAAAAAGTGTTTACTTATTTATTATTTTTATTTATATATTTAATTTTAAAAAGTTGCACATAAAACCATCCTTTTATATAATGGGACTTTAAGTTTGGGAAGTGTTTTGGTGACTGCATGAAGTAGGTAATGGGCTCTTTCTTAATGTTTCATTGCAAATGAAAGAGCCATATTCAAATTATTAACTTGCTCAAAGTTAATAATATTTGTTATTAAATACCAATATCCTAGGGTATGTACAGGAATATATATTCTACTCCTTTGGCACATGCGTTCAGGAACACCGTTTATAATACCAGGATGATATGTATGGTTTAATCCTGTGATCTATGATTTAATCCTGTGATTTGATTTCAATCAAGTTATATCTCTTAAACCCAGATACAGTATGTGTGGTTCTTTACAAAAAAAAAAAAAAAAAAAACTAATGGCGTATTAGTACTGTTTAATTTAGAGAATCAAGCCAATTTGCCACATGCAATGACCTTGATGTTAATTAAAAGTGTCACAAGAGAGAACAATTAATCAAACTATTTCTTTAATCTTCCCGAATGGGACAGCTGAAGAGGTGCTTATTTTAAAGATAAAAACAATCATTAGTTCCTCTCCCTTTTCATCAGTTATGTCTATAGGTTTGTCTAATCCCACAGCAACAATTAGTATAGTGATTGCATTCTCAGTTAGATCAACAGTTAGCAACCAGTTTATCTCCTGAATAGGTATGGCATCAAAATCAGACTTGAAAATAATAAATCTGGAAACTCCCACACTGCTGTTTATGTGTGCTCTTTGTTAGAAGTAGTACACAAAATGCTTTTTTGACCAACAGGTTTGGATTAACATATATTTTGACAAAGCACAGTACATCCATTCTCATCAGTTGTGGCAAAGACACCTATGATTGGTTCAGGGCTGGGGTCTAAAATCAGGGATAATGAAATACGGATGGAATGTTTGTGTTGTAACTATAGAACCCTCAGCTGGAAGACAGTAGACAGCTGAACAATTCAGATAAGTTGCAACATACAATACAAAAAAAACAAAAAAACAACTGTCTGTACTGATGCTAATGACCACCATCATGACGTTTTCCAGATGGTCTATTTCGATAGTTATTGTGAGGCTAGGCAGAGTTAGTATGTCTACACACTTTCCCCACAGTACATTTGCACTGGAATTTGGCATGAAATGGCACAATTGAAGAGGAAATACGTTTGCAGTTGTAATTATGAACATGTGCCATGCCAGGTTGTTGCCCTTGGCCAAAGCCCAAACCCTCTGTCACAATCATATTTTGGAATCTAGCCTACCTCCTGTTCAACATCGGGACCAATCGGGACCATGTGTACTCTGTAAGCGTTTAACACATTTAACACTGAACACTTTACTGTGTATTAGAGAAAAGATCATGAACATTTTTCAAATACACCTAGGCCTGCATTCACTCAGAATTGAATTTTTTTTATTTTGACTCACAGGTATAATAGTGTTTTTTTTTTCCACTAACATAGTGTAGCAACTTAATTTTAGCATTCCTCAACTCAACTGTGCTTATGGAAATAAAACCATAGGGTTGTATCCTTTTTAGCATAGCATATACAGTAGTTATAGATTATCCATGAAAAAGCTATTTTTGAGAAGTCTCAACTGCAGAAGTGAATGAGATCTGTGTCTAATCTGAAGTGCACACTCAACACTATGTTCTAGCATAATAGCCCATAGGCTGATGCGAAAATCAGGATAATGTTCCTAGCGCCTAACATATATTTATATGCCTCTGCAGAACTTTCTTTTTAAACTCTGCCAGGTATAGTGACTTAGTTAAACTGTGCAAGAATATTCAGTCCAAAGTGTCAGACGGACTTTCACCAGAATGCAAACTAAGGATTTTGAAGTGGACGGTTCAGTCATTTTCCATCATTTGCATTTATGTACATAGTTTAAAAGGATTTCTTTCATTTACCTTTAGCTAATGAAGAGAGTGGCATGAATTGATTCATTATATTGATCTGTACATGACCCCAACATAATGCTGAGTTATGCTGGAAGTTTTCATTATGGGTTTTTATTCCAAGCCAAAGGGAACATCAATAAGCATCATGATGCATTTAAAGCAAATACATTTCACCAAAGTAAAGACACAAAGATACTTCCAAGTGTTGGCAATGTTTTGTAATATGATTTGTAATATATATAAATGTAATTAAATTAAATGAGTGAATGGGACAATGCCAATCTATAAGAGAACAGTTCTGAAATTTTCTGTACAGAGAGAAAAATAATCTTTATAGATAAGACAGCAGCGACAGACTTGTTTACTTTTCATTTTCTTTTCTACTCTCCAATGCTAGTATGTGTTAGTCACACTACAGCTACCAATTCTATAGTCTTACAATTGCCATTTCAGTCAAACCATCACAAATATTATTTTCTCCATGTGTGTGGTTTGACTCCGTAATAGAGAACAGTAAAAAAAGAACTGTCAGATAGATATTGTGTGGTTTACTTATAAAACTTCATGCTTACCATTTTTCTACTTGTGATTAGAAATCAGTGATCTGAATGATCATTCTGATCTGTAAATCTGTAGAACACTCTAATTATTTTAAATTGGTATTTTAAATTGTCCCTCATGTTGAACTTAAATTTCACTTGAGACATCTTGAAAACCCAAAGCCTTCAGTCCTAGCATTTCTTCATTTGTCAGGGATTAAAATTGAACAATGTATTCTGTTCTTTTACTTGAGCATGTGGCATTTGGAGGTGTAATTTTTGGCACGCACATTTGTCCTCAGTGGAACAGTGGAAGAGGCAAGTCTCACATGCATATTCACATCCCACAAACAGTGATGGAAAGGTCCTCACACCAAAACTGTGATTTAATGTGGCTGAAAATAATAATCACTCATAATAATCACTCATAATATCTGTTTTTCACAGTTATGGATGTACCATGTGAGCTCACAGGGCTAGACAAGATATTCACACACATCAAGGGACTAACTCAGTAATAACTACTAGATGATAAGTCATGATGCATCCTGTCATTCATGATCAGAAATTCTAAGATCTTGGGGGTCACAGTCCACCTGGTTTTCCATCTCTTTTCAAAATGATTAGAAAATTAAACTTTGAGGGTTGGTTACATTTTTTTCAGTTAATGCATTCTGGGATGTTTGCCCTGGTGTAATAGCAATGGTAAGCCTACAGGAACAGATACGAGACACAATAAGGTTGTCAGTAACTCCAGCATGATATAACTCCAAGGTGAGATGGCTTGTCTGGAAATTAGCAGATACCAAAGTCATTTACTTTGTTCTCCTAAATCATTATAATCTTTACTTCTCTTAAAAAATCCAATACAAGGTGAAGCTGTTCACAAGGACAAAATCTTGGCAGTGTTGTGATAGTTTAAAAAAAAATCAGGAATTGTACAAAAACCTGCAGACATTTAAGTGGGATCTGCCTTGTAAAAGATGTATATACACACACATATATATATATATATATATATATATATATATATATATATATATATATATATATATATATATATATACAGTACATGCCATGAGACCATTTTGACCTGAAACCCAACTAAATTTTTATATTAACTGGGTAACTGGAGTAACAGCAAACCTAGCATAAAGCTAACATTGGTTTGCATTCTAACTTGTTGAATTTGATTGAGTCATGGCAATTTTCTTAAGTAATGTAAAAAATAACCAAAATTGGTGCTAATTGTATAGCAAGAAGGAACTATTTTTTCCTGATCATTGTTTTCATGGAATCAAAAATGACTCAAGTTTTTGCTTAACAACGGTCAAAATAGAACTATTAATCAGTTTTGCATGACAATGCTAAAACAATATAGTCAAAGGGCCAACATGGTCAAAGAAGAATATTTAAATTTCAGTCGATTAAGTTGATAATAATTAATAAACGTAAAAGTAGCTAATATATACAGTAATCATTGTTGGTAATCATTATATAAGGTAATTACTCATGTAATATGCAGGATAATCCCCTCCGAGAAGGACACACCCAAAGCAGCTGCTCTCCTCCCATTTTGGTGCACAGTGAGTCATGAAATGAAAGGCTCAGGTGCATCAAAATCCATGATGAAAATATTGCTTTGCCAATACAATGGCTCACAATGCACTATGCAGAAAGTAGAGCCCATTTTGTTTGTATTCATTTAGTTTATGGTATTTGTATGGTCTTATGTCTCTTAGGGGTTGTTATCGATGCAGTCGTACTGTATGTATCTATAATTTGTACTTTGGTTCTTGGTTAGCATAGTTCATTTTACTCAGTGGTCTGGGAATGTTGCCAGTTATGGTGCTACTGCTCACCCAAATTGAAAGTTACTTTAGATAAGACCATGAATGTAATGTAATGTATTAAAATAGCGTGGACAGTGAAGTTGGACACAGGGGAGCAGATAGGTAGACTTAATTTTGTGTAGATAGACTTGGTCTTTAAAAAAAGTACCCACCTCCAGCCCAGGCGCCACACATTTCATTTTAAGTGAAAACAATGAATGTTTTTATAAAATGATACATGCTTTGGGGGGGGGGGGGGGGGGGGTATGGGGGGGGGGGGGGGGGACTGAAAAAAAGTAGATTTACAGTGACAGTTAATGGAGGTATTATTATTAGTGTTCTCTTCTCCCCTGACCCTGTAACCTCCCCTGTCACTCCCTGGTTTGTCCTGGTAGTTGGCTGCCACAGCAGGTCCATACAGCTTGCAGCACAGATGTGTCTACTGGCAGATATGTTCAAATACAATAATCAGACTAATACATTTGTTAACAGTGATTTATAATTTTCACCCACGTGAAAGAGTCATTCCACAGCACCCTTCCCTATTCATAAGAAGACACTACCTCTATCACTACTGCATCTGTCATCCCTTAGTAACAGATTATACTCATTTTAAACTAAACTTGATTGTGGACTCTCGGCATACTAGCTGATGAATGTATACTTTATGATATCACACATCTTTAAATTTCGATTTCACTAATTATACTGTACTGACACATGACGCATGTGATTTCATTCATTCATGATTTTATGTAGGTTGGTTCTGAAAATAAACACAAATGGGGCTCAGTACTGATCATTAACAAACTTCCTTTTAGTGTTATGTAAAACTGTGAAATATATTGTGAAATTAATGAAAGCCACTCCATCTTCTGGCAGTTTTTTTTATTTTTATTTTTTATATGCATTTCTCACAGTGACATCTTACACAAGTATGTAGGTTTGTTCTATTTATTCCTCCAGATATATGTCTTAAAATAGAGTAAGGCAACACACCTCTGCATTACAAGTGACAATACAGTAGAACCACAAAAAATATTAATGCTTCAGGAATTATGGTAGTTTGTAACTCTGCAAGGTTCATAACTTTAAAAGTTAAGTAATAAACACATTTTAATTTGAATAATCTATTGGAATGGTTACTTTTTATGTTGGTAGACATATTTGATGATTTACCTATTCCTTCATTCATTCAATAACTCATTTTTATTACATTATGAGGATGGTAGAAAATTTTGATATGGTGAAAATCTTTGTGCTGTAAAAACCCTGAGCTGGATATTTGCGCTTGTATGATTAATTTATCAAGAATTATGAAAACTAAAGTGATGACATTTGCTGTTCTTTAAATGCACTATGCTGCAAATTGTATGAGCATATAAAGTCATACAATTTTGTGCCAGAAGTTCGACTGGGCAATGATTCCGCGATTACATATAAATACATGAAACAGTGTTTTCAATTGCACAATAAAATATGTACTTAAAATCGCATTCACTAGTCAGTTCCTTTCACAAAAATACTTTGCATTTCCTACCTCATCTCTGCTGTTGCCTGCCCATAGCCGCAGGCCAACCCCTCAGAATGGAACCAAGAAGGCCTGAGAAGTTGCTAATAGATTGAGGGGCTCATAATGTGTCTGGATACATACTGTCCACCAAGGCGATCACTGCAGATGCTGTCTGTTTACACTTGCTGGCATCATCATTGCTAAAGAAAGACATTCACCTGCTGTGCATCTCTAAATGAATCCCTCCATGAACCACATCCACACAGAGCTTGGCATGAGTAAATTAAGTAAAAGCATGGTGAGTGATTGAAGAACAATTTTTGAAAAAGAAAAAAATGAGAACTAAAAAAGAAAAAAAAAACTTTGAGCGAGACACATCGTTTTTTTGTTCTAAAAGTGACATACATATATACAATACCACCAAAAATGAGTATTCTGCATTATTCTCTATAAGCTATGTCTGTGCATGTTTACAAAAAGGCCATTTGGTGATTCCAAAAGGACACTTAGTAACCAAATGATATTATAAGTGTTTAGAGCTGTTCAGATGTGTGCTGAAATTAGCTTTTCCCCTTCCTGTCACCTTCCCAATCCCTCTACCTCTCCTTCTCCAACCCCTCTCCCCCTCCTCTCCTTGCTCTTCCCTTGCCACCTCTGGTAGCAGTAGATCATAGATTGAAAGATTGTAGAAAATAACTACATTAGCTGCAGTACTGAGTTTACTAATCCATTGAGGTCATTGACTGAAGTGTTTGCCAAATACCCCACCCCCATCAACATGTCAAACACAATTTCACGTGTCACATTTATTATTCAAAATCAAGCCTACTAATTTGTAAGCATACTGAATAATTATAAATACATTTTGAAAATGTATTTAGACGCTCACCATTATAAAATGGGATCAAGTCCTTCATTGAGCATGTTCTCTGCTATGGAGTCAAAGCTGTTTTCACTGTCCTCCTCAGAAATATTTACTCAATCACAAAGTGATTTCTTCTAAGGCCTCCAAATTTCAAGTTTTCTGTTCGTACTTAGGTATTGCAAAATAAACAACATCCTTTTTAGGCATAAAGCCTCAAGAACTTATCCTGCCAGTGCATACTGAAAACATTATGGTTTGTTTTTTGCAAGAAAAACAACGCATGTCCTCTCATTGTAGCCTATCAAACTATACACCATTATAAAAACGTAATTTCATCGGCTAAAATGCTTTTCAGTCATCCCTATAATAGTTTGCCATTGACTGGCTGTGTATTGGGCAGAAATTATACTGTCCAGGTTGAGTCATTGCTGGTGTACGGTGGGTCCCATTGACTATACTGAAGTACTGCTTGCCTTGTCTTGGGCTTGGCTTGTTTAAGAGAGTCTACACAAACCGGAGATAATAAAATGAACAAAATACTTTTGGTGTGTATGTAATGCCAAAACGGACGACAATAATTCCTAAGAAAAATTACGTTAAGTAAGCAATGGACATTCTATCAATGTTTCAATGAGTTAGTATGTTTTTGGAACTAAAAATTATGTGGATTTTGTTTGCTGGATCCTTGCTTGTAATAAAGATACACACTTCATTGTGATTTGTGTCACGTTGCCAAAATACATAAAAGGTGAAGACACACCTAGCTAGTTTTGCCACCCCATGTTACAAAATAAGGAACCGTTGTCACTAAAACATTGCCATCGTAAAATATTTTGTAGGGACAGAACTGTGAGTTTTAAATCTTTAAAGTGGTATATCGTGTGACCAGATTGATTGAAAATTTCACGGTAAAAAACCTGATTGAATGCAAATAAACCCACTACAGGCTTGGTGCAACTTAATGGGTTAAAGACCATTATGGGTTGCAGGTAAGCAGCTGCACTTTCTAGAACTGGGAATCAAATCCACAGTGCAATTCTTAAAAAAAGACTAGCTATGATGAGTCTCCGCTTGATCTAAAAACTAAAACAAGCCTTTTTCCTGAAACAAAAGCAAAAATTTATTCAGTTTTTTTTTCTATAGGCAATTTAAAGCTTAGATTATTATCTAGCCAGATCCCAAGGTAGTTACAGTAAAATACCATACTAAGAGCCGCAGCGCAAAAATCGAGAACCAGACAATGGAGTTGGTGAACCGTTACTTTCCTAGTATGTGGATTTCCTGGAATACGCTCTCAAAAAAAAACTAAGGTTCAAAAAAGTGCTACTTGTCACTGGGGTGGTATATACAAGTACATACTGTAAAATGATACCACTAGCCAGAAAAACATTATACATTTGTACAATTTTTTGCTTGTAAAAGGTACATATTAGTACCCAAATAGAGGATTAACATACTTTCAGTGTACTGTGCCGTTATTATCATTATATTACAGTGTCATTATCACCTTTAAGAAACAGACCAAATAATATGTGTGACCGGAGGAATTTATCTGTTTATTCTCTATACCCCTTCCGCTCCTCAAACATCAAAGTAAACATCCTTGGGTGTGTAGATTCACCCCGGAGGTCTGCTAACTGGGGGTCCTGAAGAGTTTTCTCTCCTTTGAAAGTTTTATGGTTTAATTGCCTTCTGGAGGAAACTCAAACACACAGAGACCCTGTGTGGCTATATGCCACACAAATAGAATGTTCCTTTTGATAAAGTTTGAATGCAATCTGTGATATTTCAATCACTAATGTCTATATAGATAATGGTTGTCGAGGCACGACAGCTGAAATCTAAATTTTCATGGAAGCAGTTCCAGTTTCCAGCGAAAATCAATGTACGATTTGGTTTTTTTACATGGAAAATATTTTGCATGGAGGTGGAGATTGAAACTGGTGAGATTTAACAATTAATTGTCGACAAAAATTCACCTCTTATTATCAGGAGCAGTAGTATCATGTTTCTTTCTTTGATAGCCGAGCTGGATTACTTCCCAACACTGTCTTGTTTGCTCTATAAAGGGCTTAAAACCAAAAATCTTTCAATAGTAATAGTAATATCATAGTGCTCAGCCCAACATATTGTTTTTAATATTCAACTTTAATATGCAAATTTTTCAGTTTTCAAATAAGACCCCTGTCTGCAACCACACCGCCACACTTCACACCTACTGTAACATCTGTCATGATGGACATTCTGGGGTGGATATCTGCTATTTGCCTGCTATCTGAGGATTCTGAACCTTGTATCGGTGCCTGGTGTTGTGGGTGGTTTGGTGCATGCAGGATCAGACATTTTTGTCTTATAGCTCACATGGCATTTTTGCATTTTTATCCCTGGCTTTTTGGAATATTCAGCAGTCTTTTAGTTTCTGGACTTTAATCTTGGTCTGGGACTATTTTTTGGAGAAAGCTGTGGTTTGCTATTTTCCTTCATTCATTTATTTAGTGACTGTGTCCATGTCCGAAACGTGTTATTTTTTTTCAGGTAGCTGAACCTCGTCTTTAGATTAGATTAGTCAATATTTGTTGTAATTTAATTTTAATCTGGTTGTGAGTTGTACATTTGATAAAGGTTGATCCAACAGTGTGCTTTGCCTATCAATACAATAAACAATTTAAGCAATTTAATTAATAATTGATATCTCTGATAATAGTTATGTTAAATCAACTCATTTTTTAAAATATTTTTTACATGTTGGATTAGTGAGGGGTTTTAACTGCTGATACACTTGTGCTGGACATCAAACAAGGATGTTAACTAGTTAAAACTGCTGGATTCAGAAATTAAATGTATTTCACTTAATCCTCACCTCCTTAAAGAGCAAAACTGTACCTTCACTGTACCCTTATTTCTAAGAGTGTAGGAGACTAAAGCAAATAAAACAAGTTATCCAGAATATATTTGGTTCACCCCTTGCATATGTGCTGATGATTGACTTAATTTACATAGCTACAATAAAACGAATCTATGCAGGAATGATAAAACAAAGCCCTGAGCTTCTACAGGAAACAGCTTGCCAGAAACATGTAGTGTTCCAGCTGCTGGAACATTACAACATTGGGTCTTGGCAGCCATTCTCCCAATCTTGGCTCACCTAACCCAACATTCCCTGCCATTCTGGCAAATGAATGGTCTGGCAATAAATGGAATTGCTGCTCATAGGTTGAGTTGTCCTGTTCACGTAATAGTATGGTTCATATAGTCAAACCATCAGCATAATTGTTGTGAATAATTTAAACAAACATATTGGACAAGGTTTTTAAATACTTAAATTACTTGGCTATGTAACTGACAGCAAATATTTACAGAAATGTATAAATAGAGTGAACAAAGTTGGCAGTACAGGGAGACCGTGAAAGACATATTTAAATATAATGTTATTCACAGCAATGGTTAATGATACAACTAAAATGTTCATTGGTAATGATTCCTTCACTTATCTTTGTAATGCAATGCAATTGTCTTTATATTACCCAATTTGAATAAAGTTGTGCTACATGCTACTACATAATGTAAGGAACAAACCACAATATTGCATTGATCGTGCAATGTTGAGGATGTATCATGATGTAAAAATTAGGCAAATTCATAATTGTTTCAATATTTGGCTGCTCCTCAGCACTCCAACTTGACCACACCACTGTAGTAGGTAGTTCATTTGCAGTGCTTTCCTCTCATAAATATCAACCTGTCCTCACCACCAATTTGTATCTGTTCAATAAATTTCCAGCACCCCAAAATTCATACCTAACCTATGAAAGACAGATGTGATGTAACAAGTTTCAATACAAACCAGAATGAAAATATGTGATTTTTCTTTCACATGTGAATCAATAGAGGTAAGCTAATGTTGATATTGAAAACCTTTCTTATTTTAAAATACACTACATGGCCAAAACTATGTGGACACCTGACATCCAACATCTCATCCAAAATGATGGGCATTAATGTGTAGTTGGTCAACCCTTTGCTTCTATAACAGCCTCCACTTTTCTGGGCAAAATACTAGATGTTGGAGCATTGCTGCCAGGATTTGCTTCCATTCAGGCAGAAGAGCATTAGTGAGGATGGGCACTGATTGGGCTATTAGGTCTGGCTTTCAAATTGATCCCAAAAGTTCTGAATGGAGTTGAGGTCAGGGCTCTGTGCAGGCCAGTCAAGTTCTTCCACACTGATCTCCACAAAACAATTTCTATATGGACCTGGGGGCACTGACATTCTGAAACAGGAAAGGACCTTCTCCAAGCTGTTACCACAAGGTTAGGGTTAGGGTTAGGGTTAGGAAGCACAGAAGCATCTAGAATGTTATAGCATTAAGATTTGCCTTCACTGGAACCACGAGGCCAAGCCCAAACCATGAAAAACAGCCCCAGAACAAAAGGTATCCATATACTTTTCATCATATAGTGTGTCTATTCCTTAATTTGAATAGATATTTGATGGATGTGTAGTGGATACATCCCTGTGATAATGTATGGTAGTTCATTTATCTTAAGCCCCTTTGACTGAAAACTACACATTCAGATGGCTAGCTCACAAGCTAAATTAATTATTAATCATAATGCTGCAGCCTCACTAATCTAAACAGACCTAGCTGTTTAGCTACATTTACTGTGGGACACAGCTGCGGAGTTCATGAAGTAAAACAAGACAATTGCCACAAATAAAGCACAGGTCAAAAGGCTAGAGAATGATTCATCGTGTTGCATTAAAATGCAATTACGAAATAAGAAATTGAAATTCAATATTGACATTGACTTCAATTGATTCACTAGTGGAAGAAAAATGGCATATTTTCTTTCTGGTTTTTATTGATTTGGAGAAACTTGTTTTGTCATGTAATGTGTGTCATTCGGAGGATAAGTATGAATTTTGGGGTGCTGTAAATTTGTTGCATAGATACAAATTGGTTGTGAGACCAGGATGTAAATATTGCTACACACTCAAAACAGACACACCTCTTTTTGGCAACACATTTTGTGTTAAAATTTGTAACACATAGACTGTTACACAAAAGTGTTTGCAGCAACACAAACTGTGTTGATATTAACACATCCTTTTTGAGAGAGTAGCCAACTAATCGGTAAGCTCGTATCAGTCAGTGGGTTTACATGATGTTTGAAAAAGTCGATTTATTGTTTTAGTCCGGCTAAAACTGGACTTTTAAAAATCATGTAAACATTGTAGTCCGACTGAAATCGAACAAAGTCGATTTTTTCAGAGTCGGACTAACATACCTAGATAATGCGGTTGAGAGTCGATTTACTACGGCATGTATATGCTTCAATAGGCCAAAAATTGGCCTAGGTATTCTGCGCATGTTCTGTAATTTACATAGCAACTATACGCTCACGGTGGCCAAGCGGAATCGATAATGTTTCGATGCCGTGGACTATAATCAAATGTTTTCCACATTTACCGTTCGATTGAGCAAGTACCATTCAAAGTACATTTTTATGGGTTTGTGCTGTCAGATTATGCTAGCTACTTCACATTAACCTTGTACAGCAATCAGTAAAGGCTAACAACTAATTGACTAAAAGATGGCGACAAACAACCTTTTCTGTGAGAAATGCATTGTCAAGCTCACGCGCATACACTGCTGGTGACATTCTAAAGCTCCGTTTCACCCTCCCTAGTATCATGGCGAAAAAAACATTTCTGGACAGATGAGGAGATCAACTTCATGCTATTGCAACTACAGGAGTTAAATATTCTAAAATAAATGGATGGAAGAAAAACGTGCAATGGCGAACTATTCAAAAAAGTTGGAAGAAGCAGGATTTATAAGAAGTCTTCGTCAGATACACCTCGGTCAATAAATCGATTCTTTCCGCGTCATGTATATTGGGACAACGACAATAATCCAATTAAATCTTCGGCCTAATCGAGCTATTAATATAGAATGTAAAGGCACTGACTGTATTTGACAGCAGATGGCCAAAAATAGCCATAGTTTTATCTATAATATACCAAAAATATGAACATACCTGTTCCAAACAAGAAACATGAATGAAACAATGAAGGAATCATTTCTGTACAAATTGATCTATTTTATTTTATTTTATTTACTTATATAATGAAACAGATTTTGTTAAACACATTTTTTCAGCTTACATTTACTACTGAATGCATGAGCATTTCCAAACAATCTCGTCTTAAGATCACAGGTTATGAGCAATATGTCACAGGTCATGAGTGCACAAAGAGATCAATAATTAAAATCAAGAGACAGAAAATAAATGTGAACCTTATTGTCAGTGTCACTAACCTCTGTTACTCAGATGTTTCTCAAAGATAAGCCATCCATTCACTGTGGGATCTGTGCAGCTGGGAATACAAGGGAGTCTATCAGTCTGGAATTGACTGCAGCCCATGAAAGATCAGACAACAGATCAATACACAGCATCCTTAAGGATGAGCTTGCTAACTTAAAAAACCCTTTGACTAAAGAAAAGGATCAGTTTGATTTAATGAAAAGGTAACAAAACATTGTCCTGCACAACAGTGAGGATGGCAGTTCATTTAACTATTCAAATTTTCAGAAATAAAAATGAGTACTATATATATATATATATATATATATATATATATACTTCCAATCTGTTAATTGGTTTTTACCCATTTACATGTTTCCTGGAAGGAGAATCATCAACGAGGGAACTAGGGATTCATATTTTTCCTGAAAATAAAATTTTTTTCTCCTGAGAACAGATGCATGTTGTCCTGGGAATCACGAGAAACTGAAACTTAAAAAAAAAAAAATTAATGCAGCATAATAATAACGACTGTTAATAAAATATAACCTGCCATTTTCAAAAGCAAAACCACTACAGACATAAGGCAGCTTCTGACTACCCAACTCACCCAATTAATTAATGTATTCCTTAATGTGTTGAACACATTTTATTTTACCCAAGAGGGTACCATTGTTTTGTTTATTATCCTACTTTTTTCAAATCACTGATTTAGATTGACTCAGCACGCGGCTATAGAGGGACATAGGTTTGCATTTTTTTCCGTCAGTGATAATAATGGAGATAATATATGTAATAATTGACCAGAGGGGGATACTGGTGTGTGGTGAGACAGTCTCCCTCAGTAAGAAATGTTAGGAATTGGTCCCATTCTCAGTGACAGTGTTGGCATTTTTATTACAACCCATAGAAACAAACAAAATATCACAGACTAAATATATAACACAAAACAGCAATTGTTGGTTCTTGCCAGTATTATATACTGTAGCAGGGGGCTGATTTGCCAATGGCATGCAGTATTCAAAATACTGCCTAATGAAAGCTGAAACTTCCTCATTAAAACTGTTGATCCAGCATCATACATGTACCGGCTGTATCATGATAACTAGTGTCCCTCTAATAAACCATATTATTGAACACAATATTGAATTGTAATTTCAGTATTCATTACAGTACATCTGTCAGCTCAAGCTGAAATCACGTTGTATTTATATTGGCAACAGAAGTCAACATTTTGAATCAAAACCTGATTTAAATGGAGTTGGCACAGCTGACAGGCTTTCTGGTCTTAGAAAACAAAGGTATTTTTTCATGCTACTGCCTTCCATTTGTCTGGAAGACAAGTTTCTGCATGGCCAAAACAAATCTGGGCCTCTGTCTGCTGGTCTCAATATTCCTTAAAGTCTGACCAGTAGGACATCTTGCATGCAGTCTATAAATTCCTCCCTGTTGTCTTTCAAAGCTTTAAGCAATCACTTAGGCTGTTGCTATCACAACAGAGATTCCCAGCAAACTAGTAATTGTCTGTTTACATTTGACAGTCAATCAGTTATTACCATTGTCTTTTCCCTTTCTGACCCCTTTGTGCTTTATCTTAGCCTCCTCAGCCTGTACAGTACATACACCAATCCATTTCCTGCATGCATGAAGTGCAGACCTGCCTGCCGCCATCAAAAATCCATTACTCTGCTTCAAGACAGTTTACTAAAAATAATCTGAGGCAACTTGGAACTAAGCATTTATCGCCCAGTCTACATTTTTCTTCTACTTTTTTCTTTTTAGTGTAGTGTGGCCATATATCTATTGTGATGCATCCAGTATCATTATCCCAACACCCTATGTTTTTTGAATTATTTAATAAATTGCAACATACAATTAAATTAACATAAAATAAGTAAAATGAAAAAAGCCATCATTTGATCAATTGCATTTGGATACTCGTAAATAGTTTTACATGACTTATATATTATTATTAATACGGCCGAATAAAACTGATCAATATGTGCTAAATGCCATGAGTGCCTCTCAATGAACAGGCATTCATTTACTCCTACTTACAATTGATTAAATTATTTATTCAGATGGGGCATAACTACCAGAATGCCATTAATGATTCAAGAAGGGGCTGTCAGACTGCTGTAACAATTCCTGCATTTGTGTTCTTGGTACTCCATTCTGTGTCCTGGTGCATGATCCCTCTAAATACATTTCACAATTCTCACAAATAGTTGAATTGTAACCAAAAGTATTGAAACTTCACAATGTCAAAAATGGACAGGTATACTTGATACTAAGATTTGGGCTGGACCACAAGTAAAGTTTACACGTCGCTCAGGCAGCTTATCGTTTTTCAATAATAAAAATACACTTACAAATTTCTTGGTCCAGTCAAGAAGTTTACTTGCCCAATATTTTCTTTCTTTCTTCCCCTTTCAATAATGATACAGTATGGCACTGCTTGTCTTGTTAAAAGACAGGACAAGCAGAAAAATGTCATTTAAAAAGAGCCTAAATGCACTTGTGCTGCTCTGTGTAGGCTCCTATTTTGGTGACAAAGCAAATATCCCTGGGCACGAGAATCACAAGTTTGTTTTTTTTTATTTTGATTTTAAAAAAGAGTATCACAATTATTTGAATAAATTATAAGTCAAAAGTTTCTATAATAACTGTTCACATTATTGTATAAAAATCATAACTGGATTCAACATTAAAAGAGGTGATGCTTCATTTGCATAATCCTGATTAATATAATGCTTAGCTGCAATTTAATATAAATTCCGTAAAACAGGCATGCATGTACAACTATGTGTTCAAACTTGGCTTCTTTTATTTATCATGCAGTTTGTAAAACAGAAGCTAAAATAGAGGATATTTTTTCATATAATCCGAACAAAATAAAGTGTATGATGGAAATTATGATGGAAAAACTTAGGTACTGATGCGTGTTGTTATGCTTGCAGACATTTTCTATACAACGAGTGGTGCTGCCAGCCAAGATGCATTCTAAAAATAGATCCATCCCATGTTGGGAATTGATTAGGAATTGAGCACATTTTGCGATCACCCGATCTGTGAAATAATTGAAAAACACCATCCCTAATTAATTTATTCATATATGTGTTCAATAATTTATTTATGTTCATGTCATGTTCATGCTCTTTCAGGAAATTAGGGCGTACTGACTGGTCACATTATCATTAGGTGAATCAGTGGATCATTTTACTAAACCTATACACATACACACAGTGCAGCCCATAAGTATTTGGACAGTGACACACTTTTTGTTCTTTTTTCGGCTCTGTACTCCAGCACATTTGATAAGAAATAAAACAATGAATATGAGATGAAAGTACAGACTGTCAGATTTAATTTGAAGGCATTTACATATGTCACATGATCTGTTTAGGAATTCCTTTTTATACATAGAACCCCCCCCCCCATTTTAAGGGACCAAAGGTAATTGAACAATTGGGTGCTCTGCTGTTTCTTGGCCAGTTGTGTGTCTTTGCATCATTAGTTCATGCACAAGAAAGCTAAGAAAAGATGGAGTATAGAGTTGATTCTAGGTGTGAAAATTGAATTTGGATTCTGTTGTTGTTTTCTCTCACATATAGAACATCCTAGCATGTTTCTCATATACTGTAGTATCCACCATTACCATACATTTTATGTTCTTTCACTCTGTATTACAAATTCTTCAATAGGCTCATTGGGTTCTCCTGCTCTCCCTCATATAGCACTTTTTGAATTTACATTTTGCGATCATATCTGTAAAGCTACAGACCTCTGGTCAACTTGTTATTAATGTGCATGTTTGCATTTCTAAAAATTGTTAGAAATGTGCACATTAAATCATTTTTAAAAGAAAAACATACAACACCTATTAAATCCATGTATGTACCCACAACACCAGTGAATGTTCGTAGGTCTACAATAAATACATTTTCATAAAAATTATGTGTTTCAGTGTGTAGACATTCATAGCTTCAAAAGGCAAATATTTTATTTATTTATTGCTAAATAAGCATGTCAACTCTATAAGTTGGCTAGGGAATGAGTACATTTAATGAAAAAAAGGGTAAAGGGTAAATTCACAGATGAAGGAGTGAACAAAAACATCATAAAGATAACATTTAGTTCTCGACACCATGCAAGAATCGAATCATAAATACTTAATTAACATGCAAAGGCAAGTTACTGTGTGGGAGTATGCATCTGACAAACAACTTGGGGGAATTTAAACATCCTCGCCTTGTTTCCAAAGGCATTAATCAAGATTAAAAATGGTGTTATTTTATGTCACCATACATTTAATTGTCTATTTGTGTAATGATAAGAGCAGGATTTTCTTGCTTTCTGACTTAACCAGCTTATATCAAATGAAGAAATGTAAAAAAAAAAGTGTTGGAACATGTTTCTTTGCTTTTATCACCATGTCAACAAGAAATGCATTTAGCTGTGATAAGCTTGCATGACAGATATTCACTGGGTAGCTGTGGTGCAGGGCAATGAGAAATTAACTAAATAGAGATGATGCTGCAGTTTGAGGCAATGTACTAAATCTAGGTTAGTTCCTGAGTAAAATTCCAGAGGTGCCACTTGTAAATTAAGCACTGCAAATGGTGTTTTATATTTGTGAACTGTTCACATCTGTGAATGTTATATTATAACTTTGAAAATAATATTCCTCTACATTAAAAAAAAAAAAAAAGTGTGTTCATAGCTGATTGCATGGCAGTGTTGTATGCATCTCACTGGATCATCCTTTGCACCTATTATATCTACGTGTAGCAGGAAAAATGACAGTACTACCCTAAATACAATACTTGTATATAATTATTTGACCCTATAATAGTACATTTTAAACAACATGAAAAATAGGTATTTTATTCCAAATAATATACAGGGAAATGTTAGGACTTAAAGAAATATTGCAAACAATGAAGCTGCCACCTGATGTGAATATGATTGCATAAATTCTGTATTAAGAACCAAATGTTGAATTGTATAGGATGCAATGCACAGGTAATATAAACACAGTTTATATTGAAACACAAATCATATCAAAATTAAATCTGTGAAATATATTGACTTAATTTAGATTGATAGATATAAAGCCCAGCATGACATCAGAACGGATACACTGCTCATAGATAGTAGTTTATTAGCAATTTGTATTTTCTAATAAACTGATAAACATTTATTAGAACACGGAGTTCTTAATATTTGAATCCAAAACTTGTCAGTCATTTTGTCACTTATTTTAATTGGCTTTAAACACATAGCATCATTTTTTAATATATGTGTTTGCTCACTGTTCTGCTACGTTAGTGATACAGTTATACTGCACTTGCAGATGTTTATATGTGTGTGGTGTACATTTGATGACTTTAATAATTTTACTACATGTTAGTTCCAAGGTAAAGAGTATTGCTCAATATTTAAAATGGCCAAGTTGCCTGTGCTACTATAGGTACAGAACACAATAGTAGAGCACTTGAGCCAAGACTCTATTTGAAGTCTGACACCAGCATGGTGCAAGATGTGACTGCAGCTGAGTCAGTATAGCTGTTGAGTTCAGGAGAGAGCTAGCGGAACAGCACTTTTATTAGTGATTAATGACAGCAGGCATGTAAGGAGACATCGGAGCCACTGGTGAGGAGAAAGAACCTCAGCAGTGGAGGCTCAGTGTAAAGATTCACAGATCAATACTTTGCATTCACACTGCCACACTCACATAGATCCACATTTGAAGGACTAAAACACAAAACACACTGCAGATGTCCTTCACCTGATTTATACATTTGTACGTGGTCCACAGTGACATTATTATTGAAAACAAATTCCAGAAAATCGCATTGTAAAATCTTTTTTGCCCGTCTATCCACTGCACAATGTCTGGCATGCATATGTGTCTTGCCAGTGTGGCATTAATTTACTTGGAAGTGTGTTTACTAGACATCCACTTTTTAATTTATGTATTGCATTTATTCATAGTTATAATTGTTTTATAATCTCTGTCCAGCATGCAATAGTTCTGTTGTAGGACAAAGAAGTAATAATAATAATCATGCGTAATCAGTCAAAACACTGTTGAATTGTGCAGTAATTGTATGTATTATGCACACAATTAACTATTCAAAATCTATAGTTACAATGTGGATATGGACATCCACACATACTGTATGTTACCATGCCCCAATGCTTATAATCTTAACTCTTTCATCTGAGGCATAGCTCAGCTCATGTAAACAGCTTTGCGCAGTTTCATTTTTCAATAACAGTGATGTCAGACGGAGAGAGTTTGTAGGCCATGTATTTTGGTCTTGCATTAACATGATCTGCTATGTGCCAAACCAGCATGAAATTGGTTCTGTTTAGCCATGCTTCCTGAGACACACGTTCCTTCAGTTAATTCTCAAGCCATTGCTCAAATTATTTAAAAAATATAAGACTGGAAAACCATTTCATTTAGAAAATGTAACAGACTGTTGGCTTGTGTTCACTCACTATGTTGGTGCAGCAGCTTTTGAAAATAACGTGAAGGAATACACACTAAACAAAAGATGGATATTCCTCCAGTACAGAAAATGTGAGAAATAAATAAATAAATAAATATGCTGTTGGTGACTTTTGAACTTGTAACAAGACAATAAAATGAGGGACACATAGTATATATACTGTATATATAAAGCAAGTGTTTCCACCCAGGCAATAGTTCCTGAGTTTATTAATAAGGGCTAATGACTCAGTGGCTAGGAATTATGTCATTTGAATGCCCGATGCAAAGGAAGTAAATTATTCCACTTATACAACGGCTTATTGTAATCAAAACTTGTTTCAAAATAAGCAATTTGATTGCAATGGAAGCATTACTTAAGTAAATATCAAATATCCCAAACCCTATAGTGATACCACTTAGCAATGAATGCGTCTTATGCTAGGTTTGACCTCACTCACATTACCTAATATTAAAGTTCAGTTTGGTTTTAGGTCAAAATGGTCTCACAGCATGGTTGTTATTATGGACAACTAGTTAGCCAGATATATGTATTCATGTTTTGAAATGCAGTGTTAAATCCATTTGTAAATAAAGGGTTAATTGCAGGAAAGTCAGACATGAAGCATCAAGCTACGTGAGGAAACAGGATATTATTAAAGCAACATGGTACCTGTGGTAGCCTACATAATGAGTACTGGCATGGCTAGGGGCTGATGTCAGGCACAACTGGAAGCGGAGATCCCTGGCTACTCACTGCACCACTGTGCCACCCATTCCTTGATTTTAGAGAAGCATAAAATATTTAAATATAGTTTTATTATAGGTTGAAATATATAATTTAATTAATTATTTAATGGGCTTTTGCTGATATTCAGGAAAGTCAGTCTTACCTTGTTCTTCCAGCCATTATTTTTAAAATTGCTATGTAATTAGAAATGTATTCATCCGGCAGACATACATTCCCATTTCCATTTCCCCCAGATAAAAATTCCATAAATTGGCTGTTTTACATGTTAAGATATTCGGTCCGTTTATGTACATGCATTTTCATCTTGTACTTGCTTTAAAGTTGTGAAACGCAGCAAACGTTTCATGGTTTAGGGTATTATAAAGTTTGCGACTATCTCTTCAACCTTAAGCCAAAGTTCAGACAATCTTTGATGATTTAACAATTAAACCCTGGGACCCACTAGCTCAAAGTCAGCTTTTCATCTCTCACATCACTGGGCATAGTATATTCATTCATGAAATGTTAAGATATGTCCAAGTTGCAAGACACCTATGTATCAATTCATCATAGTATATGTCCATGGAACTGTTTTAATACAAAAAAAAAACAGTCTCAACAAACGCAAACAGATATTATCAATGGTCCAAAACAGAAGCTAGTTTTTATCACTGAGCATCTAAAATGTTTGCCATCAAACAAATGCCAATGCTTACATTGTATGTAAATAAATATGTAAATAAATTAAATGAATGTTGTACCAGAGGGGTGTACTACAAAATGAGATTACGGGGTTAGTAAGAAGTTTTAACCCTGGGTTTTCCGTATGACAAAGCTGGCTCACATTAAATCGGGGTATATCACTATGGTAACTTATGCTGCATGGCTAACTTGGTCTGAGGCAGGTTTTGTTCAGGCTATCAAGTTGAAACATATAAAAGCACCGCCCTCTGATCGATCAACTTCTTCTGGAATGGTGTCTCTATTTTTAGAGGTTCCAGTAGAGCTATGTGTGCAGGGGCTTCTTTGCAGGACAGACAAGATCCGGTGGCTTTCCCTGAGGATAACCTGTACAAACAGTTATAGATTTGAAAGGGACAGAATACAGTATATTTCAAAGCTTCTTGCGTCCAATGTGTCCAAAGCGATGCGTCAAAGCCAGGCGTTCACTGTACCACAAACCACATTGCATTGCATTTCTTTGCAATCAGAACGTAAATGCATTTCGCTGGTGATGCATCATTTTTGAGCAAGACCACTGTATGCTGCACTATTTGCAAGGTCGCTCTTGCTCTATCCTGACCCACAGACAAGGCCACAGAACAACTATAATGAACAACTTTTGGAAAGGGTCAGTATTGAGATGACGTTTGGGGTCATCAAATCTCACTTCAACTGCCTTCGTGGCCAGAGAGTGTCCCCTGAGCAGGTCTGCCACATCATTGCTGCATGTGTGGTGCTCCAAAACACTACCACAATCAGGAAAGAAAGAGCCCCTCCTGTGGCCTTCCTGCCCCCTGATGTTGTGGACCCCATCACCCTGGATCACCCCAGTAGCAGGGCTGTAAGGTAAGCTATTACAGAACAATTTTCTAATTGAAAAAAGGCCAAATAAATCATCTCATGCTTTGCAATTCCTTTATTTATTCTTCTTTCTTAACAAGGAATAGAAAATGAGAAAAGATTATTATGCGAATCATTGTTTCACATAATAGGGCGGAGTGTGGCACAGTGGGTAAGGAACTGCGCTTGTAACCGAAAGGTCGCAGGTTCGATTCCCGGGTAAGGACACTGCCGTTGTACCCTTGAGCAAGGTACTTAACCTGCATTGCTTCAGTATATATCCAGCTGTATAAATGGATACAATGTAAAGTGCTACGTAAAAAGTTGTGTAAGTCGCTCTGGATAAGAGCGTCTGCTAAATGCCTGTAATGTAATGTAATGTAATGTAATTGTTTAAAAAAGGATGTACAAGTTATTGAAATGCCTTCTTTTCATACTCCAGTTGCTCAAGGAGGGAGGTAATGTGAAAGAGGGCTCTGTCCCAGGCCGGAGGCAGCACTCTCACATCCACACCGATCTAAGCCCATATATAGTCTTTGTTTCGTGTATTCACTTACTGACGTATTGTTCTTATCACTCCTGTTTGCAAAATAATGCTTGATTCTCGGTTACATACACACAAACTTACACACTTACAATCCATCCCCTTACAGTATACATATTATTTAACATATCAAGCACACACATTGACTCTTACATGTCTAGTTTGTCTTTTACTGTACTTATTGTTGTATGTGTTGCGCTCTGTTCATTGCATTTTGCCATTTTGTTAGTCTCCATCTTCTTACAAGGTAGTTTGTTTCAGAAGCTCAGCAATGCAGGCTGTCTTTGTGGTGCCTGTTTGAAGTTGCATTGATGTGTTTGCTAACTGTGTGTTAATCCACCCAATCTACTGTTTGTGTCACTGCTGTTGTATTTTGAAGTTTAAAAAAAAAATTAGCAGCTGGTATGTTCTGGAGGAGGGGCCACCAGTAGAAAAGAGCCCTGTTTGTTATGCGAGGAGGAGAGTGAAGCGATGTGATAATATGTAACTAACTGCTTAGTAAATTTAGCTAATTGTCTGATATGGGGTAGGAGTTGGGGAAAGTGGGAAGCAGCCTTAGCCTACAAGATTTATATCAGCTCATGTGCAAAGCTTGAGAGTGAGTGATACTGGAGTGAAATTGAAGCAACAGAAAGGATGGATGCTTCATCCTTTTGAAACTGTGCTCCGTGCTCCAGTAAAATGTTGTCTACTCCACTCTCTGCTCACAAGCTCTGATATGGTGAAAGAACATGGATATCATAGTATCACACAAAATTAAACATTAATGGAAGAAAATGACAGATATTGTACTTAAAATTATCCACTTATTATCATTAAACTTAAACTGATGTAAATAGTATCTGTAAACAGAAGTTAACACATAGTCTAATGTAAATGACTCACTTGAAAGCAGGGTTCTTGGCATAGATGTTTGAAGACGTCAACTGTAGAATAACAAGACTAGGAAACCTAGTATATGGCTGGACCTAACACATGTGATCCGGCCGACCAATGGTGTAACTTCATAACTTGGCCGACCAATGGTGTAACTTCATCACTCAGTCACTCAGTCAGTTACAGACATTCGCTTTGTAGGGCTGGCCCCGCTGTTGCGGTCCAGCCAATGAATTAAAGCCCTATTTATCCCCGTGAAAGCCATGAATAAAATGCTTAGCGGACAGCATTGTGTACTAACAAGGCCAGTGGTGGCTTAGCTTATTCCAGCAGAAGAAAACTCAATTATCAGTCACAATTGTACACCTGTGGTGGCTGCTGCTGAAAATTGATGGAGGGCGACATAGCTCGGGAGGTAAGCCCGATTGTCTGGCAGTCGGAGGGTTGCCGGTTCAAACCCCGCCCTGGGCGTGTCGAAGTGTCCTTGAGCAAGACACCTAACCCCTAACTGCTCTGGCGAATGAGCGGCATCAATTGTAAAGCGCTTTGGATAAAAGCGCTATATAAATGCAGTCCATTTACCATTTACCATTGATGGGGCAGAAAACTTCCCCTTGAACTGATTATGGCCTTTGTAAAGACCTGGTCAAGGGTCAGACCGTAACAGGATGTATGGTAACGGAAATGAGTGGGGAATGGGTAAGGGAAATGTACTGCAAACCGACCAGTAACTCCGGTCCCTATCTGCCTATTCAGATCTAACTGAATACTGGCCTGTCTTTGAAGGGTACTAGGCATGGGGTGGCTTTGAAAGCTGAGCTTCGGACAATTAGTAGACAGTAGTCTGAAACCAAAAGTCAGAAATAGCGTACCCCCCAAAGGATAGTTAAACTTCACCCAGAGAACCTTATAAAGGAAAAATAACAAAGAAAAATAAAGAAGTAGTGTCCCAGTGGAAGGACTTGTAGTCCAGCTGGGAACACACTAACTAACCGGAGCACTATACGGCGAGCAGAGAACAAAATGAGAGTCAAGGTTGGGATGAGCAAATGGTCAAACATGAAATTTCGAATCAGCAAACAAAGCAGAGGAGATAGGCAAGAACCGGAACTGAATACAAGATCGAATGGTCAGACACACAAAATTCCGGGGCAAAGAAACTAGAAGGGCTAAGGAAAGAATCTTAGTCGAAGGGAATCAGCATACATGAGATGTAATTAGCAAACAAACCCGAAAGGCTAGACGGGAATTGGTATATAAAACAAAAATAGGGTCAAATATGCAAAGTCAAATAAAGCAATTACTGTCCACAACACATCAAGCACAAGTTCGAAGACCTAGTCTCCACTGTGAAAAATGGCTGTGAGACAGAAACATCAGAAGCAGCAAAAAAGCCAAGAGACAGAAATGTCAGTCTGATGATGAACCGAAAAGATGAAACACCCCCGCAACATAGATAAAAGTAAACAAAACTTATGACGGGTCATAACAGGCCTGAACCTCTTTTCAATCATTTGCTTAATTAACAATATGGCAATTTATTCACAAAATACTCAATACAATAAAAAAATAGCCAGTTCTCCTCAATTAAGCTATTGGGAAAATAATAAAATTACTTTTTTTTGCATCACAAAATTGTAAACATGTTATTGTTATGATCTATAATTATAATTTGTGGATGTAATCTTAGTTCTCTGCACTGTCACTCAGAGACTATCCATAGAAAGTCTTCAATGTTCAGATTGTGCCATTTAACAATGTTTAAGTGCAGGTTTTGTTAGCCTTTGTTGCAGATTGTGCTGAAATATATGTGGTAGTTAACAGAGTAGTTCGGTTTTTGTGTACTTAATGATTAAAATTGATTTTTGTGAATTTCATTTATCTTTTAATCTCCCTAACATGATATGAAGATATAAGCTGGGTGTTTAACCATCTGCCAATGGTCTATTCAGATTTTTGGCACACTTTCATTAAGAAAATTAATTAAAATAGGTGGGGACCAGGCAATAACACCTATGGAAAGACAGGTTTTATGTTGCCTCACAAAACGATCAGATAATTAATTCAACATGCTTTGTTACAACCACTACATTTCATTATGTTTATTTAGTTTATATACAAATCTACAGCCATGATTAATCAAATTGAGGTTGAGTATTATCTGAAATGGCTTCACTGTGATACATGCACTTCAAGTGATAATGTTTCAGTGAAATTTATCATTCATAATTATTAAAATAATGAATATTAATTCTTATTTATAGTGCAATGGGACGGATGTGTTTACAGAAGATGAAGGTAATTGGAAGAAATCATCCACTTGAATTTTTTTTATAACAGCATGCTATTCTTGATCTGAGAATCTATCAGCTTATTTTACAAGTTCACAATAATACTACCAGCTGTAATGAGAATACAACAGGATAATTACAGAAAAAACAGTGCTATATGAACAAATGACATTCCATCATTTACAGAGGGAGTGTAAATAAATAAATAAATAAATAAATAAATAAATAAATAAAAGACATTACTATTCCAGTCAGTTTCTAAGATCAAAGATATAAGAGAGGACATTGCAATGGGATTATTGAGCAAGAAAGAGTGATAAAGCTATCTATACCATGTGAGCACTGAAGCCACACAAGTGATGCTATTCCTGGAATGTTAGATAGTGGCTCCTTGTTAAAATCTGTTGTTAATATCTATCACGAGCAAGATAAGCAATGCCTTACAAAATTAGTAATTATTGATCACATCCTCTGCCACTCTATGGAAGTGGTTGCAAAATTACTTGAGCTCTGGAAATGAAGGTTTTTGTTGCCGCTCTTTTTTGAAACTGCATTAACACACATACCTTTTTAACACTGTAAATGCACACAACTCTGAGATGTAGTAAAGTACATAGTATATGATATATTATAGTATTTCGTATATTGATATACAATATCATTGTTTCATTCACAATTACTTGCTGTCCCAATTTTGGGCGAATATATTTATTTTTTGTGCACACTACTATAAATCCAAACTGAACCAAACACAAACAACTCCAAATATGGTTAAATGATAGAACAAGATGTCAACAAAGAAAAGGTGTCTGTGAGTTTTATGCACTGAAACAGGGGACAGGAGCAACACATTGAGCTTTAGTTATAATAAAAAGCCAAGACACCATTGATTGATGTTTTCTTTTCTTGTGACCACCTTACAATTCTTACAACCAAAATAACATTTGAAAGGGAGTAGCTTCCCTAGTGAGGAGTGCCTTGGGCAGGGATTCAAGTCACCACAGAGGATAAAAGCAGGAAACCCAATTGAAATTCAGTATCAGGATTGGATGGCAAGTTTTTATCCTCTGCTTCCTGTTTCACATGATGAAACTTTCCGAGTGGCATTTCTTAATTCTGCACACTGTATTCAACCTGAATTTGAAAGCCTGAGGCACACTGCGAGGTACCAAAGTAATATCATTCCTTCTGGACACTTACAACCCCCCAATAATAAAAAAAACCCTGGTACTCTATGAAGCCTGTCAAGACTTTCCTTCAGCGCCTCATGTCATTTTGTTCCAGAGGAAGCTTTGAAGTTGAAGGTGTGTCACACAGTCTCTTTTATGTTAGAAAGAATGGATACAATGCAGCCACCTTAAAAAGAGAGCCAAGAGTTAAGCAGCTTTGACTTTTTAAATCAAAGACTATTGGAAGTTTGATTCTTGTCCTTATTACCATTGGACAGTAAAGAAGGGGAAATTATTTAGTCCAAGTTACAACAAACCCATTGGCCCACATCTTTCATATAAACCAAACAAGCATTATTCTGACGGCTGGTCCATTTATCCCAACATGCATGTAACTTGGCCCTGTGCATCACCACCTTCAAGTATCCTATGAATTACCAGGAAAAAAATTATATTTTTCAAATGAGTCAACCATGAATTTACGCTTAAATAAACATGCATTTGATTAAATTATTTCAGCAAACCAACAACTATGGCAAAAATGTTATCAATAATTATCATGAACTGAAAAGGGCTAAGTGTATTCTCTGGCATGGCACAAAACAGTTAAGTTTTTAAAAGGCTGTAAAACCATGGGAAGTGACATTTCAACTTCAATAGAAACTCAGCAGGTGACACTCCTGTTCTCTTTTTAATGGCAATCATACACATGACTCATTCTATCAGTGCCATTGATACAGGCAGTAACTATAAGATGATGAATGCTTGTTTATACTGAATGCATGCCATTTTTAAAAACGCTTGAAGTAAGTATCCAAATCACTTTCACACATTTATGATAACTTAAAAGTAAATTAATTGATCTACTTTCACCAGAAAAAGTGTGTTTTAGGATAATTAAGAGGAGCAGTCAAAAGCAAGCACTTTGCCTATCTAACTGTGTACATTAAGCCTGTCACATTTTGAGAGAAAAAGGAAAATCTGGCCTGAATGCAACTGCTTTGATTATTCAGCAAGTTTCAGCACTGCAAATGACCTGACTACTGGAAAAAAGTGTGATTTTTGTTGGGAATCAAAATACTGTAGATTTGAAAGCTTGTTTATGTTGTCAGTAGATAGTTGAGAATCAAGATGTCTGCCAATGGAAAAGCAAATTTTAATCTAAAAAAATGTAGAAAGAAGGCATACTGAATGCATCTAAGTTTTCTGGTCCTGTAGTGTGTGACAAATAGTTTGGAAATAAGATGTTTTATGATTAAAATTAAACAAACCAGCATGGATTTCATATGAAATGGTTTAAGTGAACTGTTTTTGATTTTTTGACAACAATAGTCTTAAATTATTTAATCTTTGTCTTTCCTGTTTTGAAATTCCATATACTGTCCCTCTCCCTGTAAACTACATACTGCCAATGTAAAGGAATATTGTGTTTATCATGTTTTCAATCTACATTTAATAATCCCATCATTCCTTTCCATTGATAGCATGTACTTTACAGTGAGAGGAACAGCATATGGAAAGAAAAGAGGAAGGACTGGATTTTCTGTTTTCTGGCTTTAGCTCAATGAGAAGCATTGTCAAACTGATGCACCAGGTAGGTCAAGCTGGCTTGTAGAGGACCAGTTTAGGTTGGCTGATTGACCAGCTTGGTCAGTTTGGTTCAGGATGGACCAGTGGTTTGCTTGCATGCCTGTAAGAGTTGGCAACCGGCTTGCTGTGAGGCGACAGTGCTACATAATCTGATTGGTTGAGTGTGATAATGAATAAATTGTAAATTTTAGCAGTTCATAATTATGAAAATGCAAAATCGGCTATGTGAATGAATGAATATTTTTCAATTATTGCTTCAAATGCAACCTTCAGATTATTTTGACCAAAAACTTTAGGTTACAAGTTAAGGCTATATATATTTTTTGGAGTAGGGCTTCAGTCCAGTCCATTTGATACTTGTTTTTTGTTGGTTAGCAATATATACAAAGCATTGAAGTGGTTATTCTTCTCATGAAAGAGTCATTCCTCCTGCAGAATTATAGCCATGGCAGAGAAGTGATTCTATCTCACATAGTGCAATAACTAAGTGAATTGAGCATACTGCCTTTGTTGCCTATGATGGGAGTGACCGTAAAAAAGAGGCAAAAAACCACAGCAGTCTGACTGATTCTATAGCCCAAAACCAGGTGAGAACTGGGTATTTTTGAGTTGGTAGACAGCAAACTTTATTAAGCAGATTTGGTGTGATGAAGCAGAGTGTTTCAGCATGGAGGTTTCAGACCTTTTACAAACATGAAAAACAAACAATTTCTGAACCCTCAGCAGAAATCCCTCACTCTAGAGTTAAATTAATACATTACATGGATATAATCTTGAGCGATACATCTTAGTCTTAAGAGTCATTTTTTATTTTATACATGATTCCATTTCAGAAGATGAGGCTCTAACTCGTTGTCTCCAGAAGACATATCTGAGACAAGCTCAATGGTTTCGTTTAATACATTTCTCCACAGTGCTGAAATGTCATGTCAATTGGTCACCAACCGCAAACTGGGAACTGCAGCCCTGAAATTGCTTTGAACTAAAGATGAGTCTGAAACAGGCTGTAAATTGAATTTTAATGGGGCAAAACCTTTTGCTGAGTCATGCCATTTTTTGGCAGCTCTAACAACTGCGGTCACAAAGCTATCATTCCTTCCCCTGAGAGTTATCACCTTTAACCTGTGTTTACTGATATATCAAATGGGATCTTGATACCCAACTATTGCATCGGAAGCACTTTGTATGCACACATTCTAAAGTCACTACAAGTAGCGTGTAGTACATTTCTTATGTTCTATATGGTGTGCACCTCATTATTTGACCGCTATAAACACTTCCCCTGCAGAAGTAATAGTAATCAGCAGTTATACTACTCATTCGTATGTGTTTTTCTTTGTACAGTCTTCTGATACAAAGCAATATATCATAACATACATTTAGTATGTTAGAATAACTCTTCCTTATTTTGTCAGATTACCTGCCAAACAATGCATTATTGGTATGTATGTTTGGAAATAAAGTAATGAAAGGGAGTAGGTGAGAGACAAGAGATGGCTGGAAAAATAGGACATGTTGTTAAGAAGAGCGAAGGTGCCATTGCCATTTCTTGGCCTTCATAAACTTGATCTGCCTCCAGGCAAGAGGGCTGGTGCCTGCCTGTACTTTGCTGGCAATGGATTTCTAATAAAATAGCCAAGCCCCACAAGCCTAGAGCACTAGACCATTCCTGACAAATCTCTATGAGTCTCTAACTGAGCTTCTCTTTCGCCTTTCATGGCCCTTTCCACCATGTTCTCTCTGTCTTAGCGCAACATCGACTGTTTACAAAAAGGCTTAGCCTGATTAAGCCAGTTAAATAATGATGAAACAAATGCTTACATCACTTAAAAATGTTAATTCACTTAATTGGGTGTTGGACCCACTGTTTTTGCTTTTTGATTAAATCAGCTGCTGACTGAAACTTTCAGTCAAGTGATCTGTGGTCACTTGCCTATTTTTGCCTTACACTTGAGTGCACAGTCGATATGATACTGGAGTATGTGCTTCCACCCACTGTTGCCCTTTGCTAATGATGTTTTCAGGGTCTGAAATAAACACCCACCACCAGCCAGATGCTGTGTTGACATACAGGCAGCCACGACAATGCAGCATTTTCGACCCTCAGTATGATAATCACAATTATTTTAACCAATAAGATCACTTTATATTTGTACAGTGACTTGACACTAAAGGAAATACACTGCCTAACTTTCTGAATTGGCAGAAGGTCTATAACTTTATATATAACTTTACGTTATGGTTGTTAGCAACTGGCTGTTACCCCCACAAAACAACACGTTGAATTATTATCTGCTTCCGATGACTGAATCATAACCTAATAAGGACATCACATTGACATCTCCCGTTTCAACATCAAAAAAAAAAAAAATGTCAAAAGCCGCGTTTCCACCGCAGGAACTATACCCCGGAACTAGGAACCTTTTGAGGAACTCAGTGCGTTTCCACCGCAGGAACTAGGGTCTAAATTTAGTTCTGGGGGCTTTGTTTTACCCCCCAAAACGTTCCTGCTCGGGGGGTAGTACTTTCCGAAAGTACAGGAACCTTTTGGGTGGAGCTTGCAGCGCTGAACATTTCTGATTGGTCGAGTACTCGTAGCATTTGTGTTGTATTTATTTTCCGCCATTACCCACCATGTTTGAAAATATGCAGCGGCAGTTATGTGAGGTATGCGGTAGTTCTGCATAATTAACATTGGTGATACAGTACAAGCAAACTGGAAATCACCTTCCGCACTTTTTATCCGGGTAAAATAACAGGTTAATTCTAGTAATCTTCGCTTTAGCTTTTTCAGACTGCCGTAATTTTACTCAATTTTACTGCCATTTTTCAATTCCACGAAAAGACCAGGAAGACTATGGACTCATTTATGGTGCATGGTTCGCATCTGGAGGGCACACTTCGCGGCTCGGCTAGCAGTAACTTCGAAGGAAAGCAAACGGTGGCTGTACCACTACTAATTTACATTTTCACGCAAGTCCGAGTTTTCGTTCTATTCTTGTCATTTTGCGATTAGCCTATATGGAATTGACGACGAGAAAGTAATAAAACAGCAAATTGTTTACAACGTGTGCATATTTTCTGCTGTTAATGAATGTGTTTGAGAGGATATATGAAAATCAATAAATACAAAAGTAACCATATATAGTCATTGTTGGTAACCCGTTGTATATAAGTGGAATAAACCCCTCCGGGCTGTCCCGGTTATTAGAAAATAATGTAGGCTACTTCGGTGGTAGTATGGGGTTACAGAAGAAATCATATGACAGATGGACCGACGACAACGTCAGTGGGCTAATTTGCCTAATCTTCGCGGTACTTTAGACCCCGGTGGAAACGCAGACAACCATTGGCTGAAGGAACCTTTTAGTTCCTGGTAAAGTAGTTCCTGGGACTGAAAGTTCCGGGTAATTTTGGTGGAAACGCGGCTAAAAAAAACTTACATTTTCCACTGGAATCCAACATGGATTTGATGTTGGGAAACAACGTCTATATAACGTCATTTCAACCTGTCTGTGTTGGCAGGGGACATGTTTTCTTTCTGAGTTAGACACCATTGGTTGTGAAACATCAGCAAGATCCACTGTCTAAGTCACTGAAGCAAACACCATGAGCATCAGAATGATCCCTGACCTTTCATAGTCCATGAGGTCTCTTCTTGTAGCCATGCTAGAATTATATTTAGGCAACCAGGTCTGGCCAGAATTTTTATACATACCGATATGATTGAAATATACTATGAAGTCCTTTAGCAGATGCTGAGATATTAATGAATATATGTACCATATATAACCTGTGCTTTGCATAGTATGCGGCAACAATGGTCTCATTTCTGCAACCGGCGCTCTTGATTTCAAACTAGCTCGCCTGCACGTGGCGACCATTGTAGTATCAATAATGGCAACTTGTTAGCAACTTACTATTTTAAAGCACATAATGGTTTCGAAATTCACGGTTGAGATATTAATAGGTGTAATTTATCTCGACAAAAAAAAATGCGAGGCTCACTTAGGCTTACATTGACCACAGACCTTATTTCCGACATTAAACGAAATGCCTATGAAAAAAAGTGAATTTGTTAATTTGCTGAGGGATCCCATGGCGGAAGTAACTCCCGAGTTAGCCTACAAAAAGACTTAATCACTGTAACACTCTATTTCAGTCTGATATCTAGATCATTTTTTTATTTAAAATGTCTACCTGTTTAGCCTTCCAAGTGTGGATGATTGTAACAATGTCATTGACCCTGTACACACAGAGCTTTTTCAAAACTTTTTGAGAGCATTCTAAAATGGCGATACAATACAGTTGGTAATATAACAGTTGTAGCCTCTGCATACACATGCACCAGTAGGAACCGTTCGCTAGCTACACATTAGCCTACCTTACAAGTGTTTAACAATTGACCTGATCATGGCCTTGACTAGGTCCCAGGTTCGTACATTGATGTTTTGGAGAAGACTTTTTCAGCTGAAGTCTGAAACTCTTCCTTGGCAACAATAGCTCTAGATCTGCAGTCAAGCAATGCTTTCACCTCAAGAATTTATCGCTATCAGGAAAATAAACTGCCAACATAGTACTTTTCCCTTTCGTCTCATTAAAGAAGTGGTTCAACTCATCCAGGGAATACAACATACAATCTCCCATTCGACTCGCCATGTTCTCCGAACCAATGGAAGAATCCGACAACACACCGTCATCTCCCTCTTGCAAATCATTATGCTCCTCTGTCCCACAACAAACCTGTTGTACCTCTGCCATCTTCACAGCTTTGGGTGCACAGCTTACACGCTTAAACGTTCTCCTGAATGGTTGCACATATTCCAGATTTATTACCAAGTGTAGTCTTTTTACCCTTGTTCTTTAAAACTTTCCCTAACCATGACCCTATCCTTTTGCTCACCGGCTTAGCTACAGGTTTACCTGAGTCAGTCCCTTCCTTCGCACCTACAGCGGTGACCTCGGCCCCTGCAACAGCTAGCTTTGGTTGCATTGTAGCTACAGCGTTTCCTTCTGCCCCTGTTTTACTCATGATGGCCTTGCCACCTCACTTCTACACTGGGGTAATGGTTCAACAATCTCCCTAGTATCTTCAGTGGGCGCTTCTTCAGTTTGAGTCCTAGATTCAGTATTATTGTTTCTCACTTCTCAATGCAAGGAGGTCAATTTTATATGGCTAATATTGCCACATTCAAAGCACCTCAAACTGTCAGTGCTAGTAAATACTACATTGGAGGTTTTGGCATGTTTGCATCGAAATATAAAATCCAGTGTCTGCTCTGGATATTTCAGAAACATGAATACCTGTCTTCTAAAAGGCAGCACTTGTTTTAACTCTGGACTTTTACATCCTAGCGGAATCATTTTCATTGTGCTCGCAAACCTACCAAATCGAGACAATTCCTTCTCTGCTTCGTTTTTCACAAACGACGGTACATTTAAAAACCACAACTTTTGTGGCCAGAGCCGAAGGAGAAGTAGTTGGAACAAATGTACCTGTTACCCATATGCCATTCTCAATCAAGTGATTAACCAAACTTTTTTTCTTCAGAAAAACTACAACTTTATTCATCCGTGATGCCAAATAAAGTTATTCACTTCCTACCTGCTCCCCTACCGCCAAGAACATGTCTTCCACAGACACATCACCATCAGGTACATACCTGAATCCGTGACAGAGCATCTGCGCTTTCCCATCTGATTGAGACGCTATCCCAGCCCCCACGGGCCCAAAACCGCAAACAATGGCAATCTATACCTCACCCACCTCTAACCAAATATAATCAGTAAATACAACAACCTAAAGAACCAATTTTTACTGATAAGTGAAAAAGAAGGGAAAAGGCCAAATTAAAAGGTATAAAAAAGGAAAAAGTAGAAAGGGCTTCCACCACCTCAGAGCTCACACCTCACCCCAGAGAGAGAGAGAGAATCCGCAGTTTAAAAAAAAAAAAAAACACAACTTTAAAGTTAGATAAAACACACTGAGACAGGCGATAATAAAAATAACTGTATATTTGCCATATATTGTTTTGTAAATATATTTACACAATGGCTTGATAGGTTTTGACTTGACTACATGTGTCAGCCAGCTCTAGATAATGCATATGCAATCCAGCTGGCTAGCAATCAAGTCTCCCCAAATGGCAGTGAGTACCTGACATTTTAATTGTTTTTCCTGGCCTCAATAGGTGATTGACATCAGGTCACGTCATATTCCTTCTGCAAAACCTTCTAGATAACGAGCTTCCAACCAAGGTTATGACAGATAAAGAAGCAGACTGCTGGCATATATCAGTTCTTTCTCATATGCATCTAACTGCATAATCAGTAAGAACAATAATTATCCAATTAATATATTAGCTAGGTAATGTGATATGAATTTGGCAACATATTAAGCAATCCCCAGGTGAGCTAGGTAAGATGATGTGGTAGCTAACTTGTGGCAAATAGATTTATTTGTGCTAGATAGCTTTTTGTTAGCTGATTTCTTATATGAAATGGATTATGACCATTGATTTTGAATGCAAAACCACTGTAGCAGCAAAAATTAGAAAATGGAACTCATCTTTTTTAGAGGAAGTAATTGACCATAGGTAATTATTAACTATTTCTTGAACTTCAAGTCCTTCTTTATATTCTAAGGTAACTTCTACTGTAACTACTAAGGTAACATTAGCTAGCACAATTGTATCCACACTGTTTCATTGTGTTGTGCTTTTGTGTCACTGTTTTCCAATAATGGATGTGTTAGGAAGCTCAGGGAGTTTCTATCTGTAGAATAAGGCCTCAGCTAATGGCGTAGGAGTCTGGGAGAGAAACAAGCCAATAGGTGAATTTTTACTATCAGCATCTTATAAGCAGTCAAATGATTAAGTTATCTGATTGGTTGCTTGAGATTTCATTCCTTGAGGTATGTTGTATTGTCATATTAGATACATTATAATATATAATATTGTTATCATAGTGGCCTTAAATAGAATTTGACAGCCATGCTCTATCATAGCATATACATAGTCTAAAATTTCCACTGAATAATAAAGTGTTTTAACACAACTAAACTACTAATTACTTCACTTGCATAGTATTCACAAATTAATAGATGTTTCAGATTGTCACTGTGCTGCAGGTGATGGATGATGCATTTAAAAAAAGAAACAGGTTTGTAAATAGCCAATGTGACTTGAATGAATATAATAAAAATGGTGTTATTTACTTTTCAGTACAACTTGTTGACAAAGAGTTGGTACTGTAAAAAATCTTACTTTTTTGCCACTTATTGGTGAAATGTGTACCTTTTTCCCAATCGCTGGTCACATGGACATATTTTCAGCTGTTTCTGCTAAATAACTAAGATATGTGTGTCAGACCATGTACGGTGGATTCAGCAAATGTGGGACATCAGCAGAACTGGGACACTTAAGCTTTGCATTACTCTGCCATGTAAGAATCAACAGCCGATCAAAAAAAAACATTCTTGAATTGTTGCTACAATAGTTACTGTCATTCAACAATTGTTTTTATTGGACTGCGGTCTTTACAGTGGGCGTGGTCAGCCGTCAAACTAAGACTGATCATTGCGAGTGAACAGTAAGTGGAACGGCATGTGAAATGACACTTAGGAATGATAAGGTTACTTGGTTAATAAAAACGAGTCAAACATGTCCTATTTTGATCTGCAATATAGTGGCTAAAACAGTGGTCAAAATACAAATGTCTTTTCGTCATATTGTCTTGAGTTTTTATGATTGGGGGGGGGGGGGTTTGCTCTGTCTCACTTATGCTGAACATGTTAGGTAAAGTGGGACAGTGTTTTTCAGATGAATTGGAACAACGTTTTTAATCAGTCCTGGTGTAATAAACCTACAATTTACCAGTTTTATACACTTACGTGCTAGTTTAAACCATACTTATGATTATTTGGTGTCTGTCAGTACTTCACATCTTACTGTTTTTATAGTAACAAGTACATTTTTTTACACAAAAAGTATGATAAAATCATAAATCTTATTGATATTTTTTTGCTAATTTCAGGAAAACGGTGCACAGAACACAGTTGCGTGTAAGGCCAGTGGGAGAGAAGAGACAAATGATGAACTGTTCAGCTTTCCTTGCCTTTATGTGATTTTAGTTCAGGTTAAATTGTCTGCAATTCAAGTACAGCTTTTCAAACTTGTTTTTCAAATGCAATCTAAATGCAGTATAGTTTAGAAACTTAACACTACATACACTACTTTTGTGCTTAAAGCTTTATTTTTAGTTTATACAGAAATTAATTTAAAATGTATCATATGATGATGAGAACATCATAATAAATTCATTGAGGTTACATAAAATGACATGCATCAGAGTTTTTTCCTGGCTATACGATGAATAAGTACTATATTATCATATTTCTTTTTGCACTTTAACAGTAAGAGTCTGGACTCTCTGCGTACCAAAATTGATAAAGATCTGACACTCCTAACCTATTATTTCATGGATAATCAAAAAACTTGAAACACTTTTGACTAAATACTAAAAATAGTATGTTAAGAAAAACAAGCAATACTGCCATATACATTGGGCGATTTGAAAAAAAATGAACAGATTTGCAATCAGCTCAACTAGTTGACAAGTGTACCAAAGGAATTTCAAAACTTCCACTAAGGACATTAATGGGTTAAGCTTGAAATAACTGTCCCACTTCATCATATATGCTGTCCCACTTCACCTGAATACTCTGACTGAGTGCCATGCTAAGTTTAAGGGTGTTTATCTTCTATACAAAAACACATTTCAAAAAAATTTCTACACATAGATGTTAAGAAGACTTAAAATAATTCATAGAAACATCACTGGTGCAAGTTTAAAAAAAAAGTTTTTGATAGTCTCCGACTGAATTTACCAATAACTGTCCCACATTTGCTGAATCCACCCTACCTATTGGATATTGCTACAAAAGTGTGTTGAATAATAGAATTTATATGTTTCATCCATGTTTTACTAGCTTCATTGGAAGTTAGATCCAATGAATTAATCCTTAGAAAGCATTGTACAATATATTTCTTCAGCATAGATGGTGAACAAAATAATGTAATGAGCCATTTTAAATGCAAAAGAAACAGCCACCAAGGTTATGTAAGTGTGGGAAGTGAAAACCACATAAATATACCAGGATCATTTAGTTTAGCAGATTGTGATTTTTTTCTGGCTCATGTAATCTTAATAAAGTGCCTTCCATACTTACTATGGGAAAATATTACATTGCCAAACTGCAAGGGATTCAGGTGTCATTAAGTACAATGCAATGGGAGTATTTGAAGAAAAAAATAATAAAGTAACGAGCAATGGTTTAGTGCTTGATCTCTTGTCCAGTGGTTGAAACAGGTATCCTCTCCTGGGATCATTACACCAAATGTTGATTAAAACAATAGAAAAACCATAGTATTTGTTTCTTCCAAGAACATTATGTTTACAAAAATAAATGTTTTTTGTTCTACAGTATTGTATGCATAGTGCTAAAATCCTGGGTATGTCACATTGATGTTGCTTCAAAATGGTTCACATTTTTAATCTAAGCCATATTTTCTAGACACTGCTACAGTAGTTCAAGTCATACATTTATGCTGCAGAGTCCTTGGACTCCTTGTACAAATACTAATTCCAAATGGGAGAATAAAAGGTTGGAAAAAACAAACAATGAATGCCACTACTTCACAGCAAATGTATAATTTCTGAAAAGTCCAATTATTATTATTTTTTACCCCCTACAAAAAAGGTCAGCTTTATTAGGACACAACATATATGTAGGTGACACCCTCCAGCCCCAGGTTGCAGTCTTAGCCCCACCCTCCACCTCACACTTACAGAACTCACAAGACTCCCACAACCCACTCACCCCACAAGTAACATGGAAAAGCATAATAGTGGTAACAAATGACAGTGACAGAAAGAACAACATTTTTTATTCAAATAAATTAACAAACCCACTCTCCTGTTTCATTCAGCCTTGTCACTCCCATCGTTGCTTTATTGAGGCTATGAACGAATTATTTTTTTAAACTTTTTTTTTTTGGGGGGGGGGGGGGGTATTGGGTTGTTGTATAAGTAGTCAGATAAATATTGTTCTAATTCCCCACAGCAGTTTCGGTATTTCGTGAGTTTGTCCTCCAACTGAAATACTTTTTTTCTTGGTTTTATTGCAGAAATGGTCTTAACCTTAAATGATGGTGACTCTACCTGCCCAGTGTTTTAGAATTATATTTTATCTTATTATTGATGGCTGATTTGCTTGATTGAATTAGATACAGTGGTCAAACAATTTTACATCATGCATTTGGTTTGTGGACAGGAATCAAGTCCTCTTTTGTTGATCATGAGGGATACACTTCAGTGGACACAGATAGGAAGGATGATGTAGTGCACAAAATCTGAATATGGGACCAGAACACTGGATATTTAAACCCTTGAGTATTGTGTGGACAAATGACAATGAATCTCTCTCTCTCTCTCTCTCTCTCTCTCTCGCTCTCTCTCTTTCTCTCTCTCTCTCTCTCTCTCTCTCTCGCTCTCTCTCTTTCTCTCTCTCTCTCTCTCTCTTTCTCTCTCTCTCTCTCTCGCTCTCTAATACGCCAACACACTGATGCACACACACGCACACACACACACACACACACATACATATATATATATATATATATATATATATATACACTTATTCATATGCTGACATATGGAATATATGCCTACAATGATGGATTCACACCATACACAATAAGATTCTACACTGTTAAAATGTTTTTCAGTAAAAGATGTATGTTATCTTTATGTCTGAATCTAACAAAATGCAATGCTTTAACACCTCGGGAAATGCTGATGACATGAAAACGCGACAATCAATATGCAAGTGGAAGACTACGTCCAGATAATAATGTGGATGTCTAACACAAATCTGAACATCTTAATATTAGATATCATGTGCAAATCTTAATACATCAATGCGGTCATATTCAACACAAGGTCTGTTGTATTATTTTAGGCAACATACATGAATGAGCAAACGTCAATTGAAATCTAAACCGAAAATATTCTATTTGAAGACCTTGAAATGAATATGCGTACTCAAGTAAATGTGCATCCTCAAGTACCCCCCCTATGTTAGCGAGTGATTTCATAATTTTCAGTTGCTTATTTAGAAATAGCGTAACCATCGCGTCTTCTTTGGAAAAGAGTAAGAGTGGTCTTGCGGAAATGAATGAAGGATATGCTCCAAAATGCAATTACAGGGAGCTGTTCGAATTTTACGCATGTGACTATGTGAGTGGGTAAGATATGAAAGCAAGACGCCGGAGTCTGCCTGACCCTTTTCTTGAGATCTAGCTCCTCAACTGGCACAGACGGGGATGCGGAGAAGAAGGGTCAACGGAGCTAGGTGGTATTGCTGACTTTATAAAAGAATATTTAACCAGCGTGAAAATGCACTTTTTGCATGCCGCGTTGCATGACTAAATAGCATTTCGATGCTGGTTGGTTATGTTTTTTTGGTGATCTCGCTTTCCTTTTCGTAAAGAAGCGCGTGTATTCCAAAGATGTATTGTAAACGCGTTGCTTTTTTCTGTCTGTATGGATCATTTTATTAGATAAAGAGTATGTCTAAAAAGGTCAACGCGTTCTGCATCCGGACGGATATTATACATGGATAACCTTGTTATTTCATTACACAGAGATTTTTTTTCCACAAGTCACTGGGTGGAATAGAGAAATATAGAGAAATGTGTTTGCGCGGTGCCGGCTTTCAGCGATTTTATTTGGATGGAGTTTAATGAATGTTTAGTTTTGGCAGTTGTTATTGTTTTAAGGTCAGCTAGATAAAACGAATTTTCTATTTTTGATATTCGTTTCTGGATAAGTTCAACTGGATGCGTAAGATAATGGGACACTATCATCAAAACTATGCTTGCTGTTCATGCTACAGCAACCCACGCGATAACATGATTGGTGGTAAGTTGTGATATGTTTCTTATGGCAATTAGATACAACACTATATTTATCGTCTGCCTAGTAATACCCCAGTTCCGGGGAGCGATGCCCCGTATTCAGTGGTAAAAAGATCTGGTCCAATTTACTGAATACCAAAGGGCATATAATTCAGCATTAGCTCGTGGTTATACCTGTAGAGACAGTTATTCCGAGAATGACAAGCTGTACAATTGAATTTGTGGTTCTAAATAGGCTATAAAATAGGCTTATATAGGTCACATGCATGTTTGCACTCACAGTTTGAAATTCCATCATGTAGCCTATGTTCTTGTTTAGATGCGAGCTTTACACTTCTGCTGCGACTGTTTAGTTATGGTCCCTGTAGTGTCATCTGTGAATTTTAAGACATATGGCTTTTTGGTGATGTAGTTTTAGAGTTTGTAATTTTGGTGATTTTGTGACCGCAGAGAAATCAAACTTGCAGTCCAAGTATACTTTATATTGGTTCACACAGTTATATCTCACCACGTGACAACTTAATTACTGATTAAAATGCATACCGTGATTAAGTGAGATGATTAAGAGGAAATATTGTGAAGCATATATTCCATACTCTTCAGATTTTTGAGGAAATCAAGAATTTAGTGTTCACTACACAAGTTTGGTTTGAAACTGAACTGAGTGTAAATATTTATTTATTTATTATTATTATTATTATTATTATTGGGGGGGGGGGGGGGGGGTTAGGGTTAGGGTTAGGGTTGGGGGGGGGGGGGTGATTTTAATTTGTGTATAAGTTCAATTGGGGTGGTAACAGCACAGAAGCAGAAAACAGAACTGCAGGGAATTGTCTCTTAGCCATTCTCACCAGGCCTCAAAGCAACACAGCCAAACCCCTGAGAGGATTTTTCAGTGATGTTCCTGTTTATTACTCTCCACCAGGCCGCTGTGCAGTATCCACTATATCCATTATGAAGGGCCATGAAATAAGAGGGTTTGTGCCATATCTTAAAGAGACAAAGCTAGCTTTGCTAATAGTGAATTGCTCCATTGTCAGTTATAACCTTACTTATGTCAGGTCTGAGAATCTCAGGTTCATATACAATGATAGTTAAATGTGATCAAACTAATTGTAATTTTGTCTGCAAACAGCATACAGTTTGTTCATTAGCATTATGTGATGTATTTATTTTTTGTCTTATAATTGCATACCACCCAGCATTAAACCTTAGTTGAAACCTAATTGAGGCTTGTTTTCTAGATCAGTCTTACAAACTCAAACTTATTTTAGGTTTGCCTGTTTATTTGACCTATTTATTTACTCTTGCCACGGCAACATTTCAGACATTAACAAGTATGTATTTTATTCATTAGCATGGTCATAATGACACAGCTGTAAATGATTTTACAAGAGAGATAGCTTGCTTTTGGCATACATGTGTGAATTAGGTGCTCCCCCACATAAACAAATAAATAAATCAATAAATATTTTTGCTTTGATAATGCTGTGTTTGGAACTCTTGAACTGCACAACTAATATTCCTGCGACAGAATTATGCATCAGTCCTTTCAAAGAATTCCTGAAGAAGAGCTGTAGTGGACCACTGCAGTGTGGCTCCCCTGCTGTCCTTCGTCAGAGCTAACCACAGCAGGTTTCTCCCATCACCAAGCTATCATTTATGAACTCTGATTATGAAATGTGGAGGTAATAGTACAGTATAGCTGAAGGCTCTCATTTGCACTTGAAAATCCTCTAAATATAACTTGCCTATGTAAAATGGTGATATTAGATTAGGTAAAACCAATGACAGAAATACTGCCTTGTACAGGTATGCACTGTGCTCAAGTAAACTGATAAAACATCTTATCATTAGGTAAAATGGCTTCTGAGAAGTCCACAAATTTACGACTCATTCATAAAACCCTGAAGCAATTATTGTGAAGAAAAATTCCAGTTGAGAAAATATTTGGTGCAACATGGATGTGGCTATGGCATTAATAAGCCTTTTATGCAGAGTATCCATCTCTTGTGACATCTCTGTTATTTTATGATAATAAGAAAACAGACATCTCTGAAGCTGCCCTTGTTCTAGAGATCTGTATGACACATGCAAGAATCAAACAGTATGCAGATAGAGTGGTTGACTTATTAGAGTATTAGAACAAAGACGCCTGCAGGAATGCTCAGTGATTGAATAATGTGCTGCAAGAGATGGTCTTGTACACCATTCTGACAGCAGCACAGAACCTTTCAACATGACGAAAAAGCCTTATTAAAAACATTAGAAATGTATCAGTGCCTACAAAATGTGTTCACTGGTTTATTTGGCATTGAATTAATGAAAAGTGAATGCAGTTTTTATTTGTTTCTGCTGTAATACATGAGAATCATTCATGAAAATCCACTGTTATCAAATAACAGCCAATTCAGCACATACAATGCTATAAATATGTCTTATGATTGTGTCAGGAATCATACAATTCCAGCAGAGGTGCGGTGCTTTTTTTTTTTTTTTTTTTTACTTTAGTTTCATCAGACATATTTATTGTGCCTCATATACCAAGAATAATGTTCCTCATTGAAAGGGAACCTCGAGGCTTGCTTGTAAGGCCTTTGTCTGCTCAGTCCTTTACCAAAGGCCACTTTAAAATTTATATGTGCCTTTTCCTGGACTCCACTATTTGATATGTAGCCAAAAATGTACAAGTAAGCTGGAGAGTTTTAAAAGCTCAATGACAATAATTAAAGCAATTTATTTCCAGGATTGACAGTTTTTTGTGTTGTGTTGTTTTTCCATTTGACATAATAATTTTTGTCAATAATTTAGTCAGCACAAAAACAGCTGTACATAAAGCAATATCAAAAACAACCAGGTGTAAGAACTACACCTGGATGTGGCCTTTAGGACTAATATTGATGTCAATGTACTTGTCAACAGGTGTAATTTCTTGATTGTATGTGTGAACTGTTCTATATTAATAACACCCTGCATGTACCTTTTTAAGTGAATTTATTAAGAACTATAGAACCAAGCTTATATATTGATACTGAGCAAATAATAGCATATTATCAAAATTGTATCAGTCAGTTGACTCACTGAATATGTTCATGTGACAAGATAGACAAGGAAACTTTCATGAGTATATTTTTTATTAATTTCTTCAATAATGTGTCAGTGATTAAAATATATATTTCATAAAATGAGACACAGAGTAACTGTGCAACTTTGCACTCACTTTAGCCGTGTTGTCTAATTGAAAATGCTTTCACACATTGTGTTTGCTTTCATACATTGTGCATGATGGTACAAATTCTCCTTCTGTCACATAAAAAAGGCATTTTTGAGACATGAAGTATTTAAATAATAAGCATGCACAGGCTTGTCATTTCACAACACAACATTTTACCAGCAGCAACATCTAAAAGGTGTTGAATGTCGCAAAGTAAAAGCCAACAAGGTTAATTAGGGCCAATAATTTCATTTCTCAGCACTGAATGCAGGATGTGAAGTTCATCAGTTTCTGAATTCCTAATTTGTGTTTGGTTTCCAGGGATGGTTGGTGCAGAGCTTGAAAGAACCTGTTGAAATTCCAATGAAAATCACTGCCCATTCAAATGGATTACGGCTGGAAATAGCATAAGTAAAGCTGTACATAAAAAAGAAAGCTTAACTTTAATTTAATGACTTTACTTAATAAAATAATTAATTTACTACTTCTGTAAAACCTGTCAGGGTGTCCAAGTAAATCCTTAAATCCCTAAATCCTGGCAGAAAACAACATTTAGGCTATTTTGAGAAGAATAAAAATGCTTCTAGACACAATTTTAATTTTTGTGATGTACAGATAAGTGTACAATTATTTGTATTTCTATTATTATCCTGTGCAATCAAAAATAAGTTAATGTGCAACGGAGTGTATGTTTATTCGGTCACTGGGTTTTGCCCACATTTAGATGTATATAGAAAGTCTTGAGGTCCTTAACCTCAGGTTCTGAAAAAAACAAGATTACTGGTGGGTGTGATTAATATTATTTTATTTATAAAAGCAGTTAACAAGGTGAACTGCATAATACTTTTTTCTGTCAACAGAAATAGACCGTATAGGCGTAAAATCCTTAAAGGTGAAATCAGAAAGCATGTTTTGACACAATAAGTTGGAAAGGATGAATGGAACAGCTTGTCAAGTAGGAGAAGCAGACATCACTCGGGTATTTATTTCTAGGCTTGATACAGTGCGGGGGAACTCTAGTGTGGACTGTAGGCAAATTAGAAGGCTAAATGGGCTGAATGTCTTGTTGGCATCATAATACAGCTTATTTATTCTTAATATTCTTACAACGTTTTTATTCTTCTTGAAAGTAAAAAGTCATTTGTCCAGGCATTTCATTTTACTTTCAAATTCATGTACGTTGCAATACAATATTATTAGGTGAATTATTATCTTCATGGTTCAGGCTGTTGTTCCCAATATATCTCACACAAAGATAACACAGCTCAGTAAGAATAATAAATGCATACTAACTGCCTAAATAATTTTGTCGCGAAAATTAATGACATGCTTGTAATTATTTAATGAGAAAGGCATATTTTTTTCTTGATTTGGCTCTGTACTCTACAATTCACATGTGGTTAATGTGCACATTCTCGGCTTTAATTGTATTTTTATACACTTTGGTTTCACCATGTATAAGTTACAACTCTGTTTTATACATAGCCTCATATTTCAGGACACCATAATGTTTGGGACATTTTAATGTTATGTAAATGAAAGTAGTCATGTTTAGTACTTTGTTGCTTATCCTTTGTATGCAATGACTGCTTAAAGCCTGTGACCTAGAGACATCACCCGAATGTCTTCTCTGGTGATGCACTGCCAGGCCTGTACTCTAGCTATCTTCAGCCCCTGCTTGTTTTGCAGGTTAGTTACCTTAAGTGGTCTCTTCAGCATATGAAATGCATGTTTAATTGGATTCAGATTGGTGAATGACTTGGCCAGTCAATAATCTTCCAGTTTTTGGCTTTGAAAAACTCCTTTGTTGCTTCAGCAGTATGTTTGGGATCATTGTCTCACTGTAGGATGAATACCACCCAGTGTGATAGGAGGCATTTGCTTAACATTGAGAAGATGAGATACTTATGCACACTTCAGAATTCATTCTGCTGCTACCATCATCAACGACGGCAAGTGAGCCAGTACCTGTAACAGCCATACATGCCCAGAGCATAACAACCCCTGACCCATTTCACAGATGAGGGGGGTGCTTTAGATCTTGGTCAGTTCCATTTTGCCTTTGTACTTCGCTCTTGCCATCACTCAGATACAAGTCGATCTCTGCAGGCTTTTTTAAGTACTTCTTAGTTAACCGTAACCTGGCCATAGGTCATGTTTTTGTGGCCAACTATTGATTTGGATTTCACAGTGTAACCTCTGTAGTTATGCATTTTTTCTGTAGACAGTAGACACTGACACATCTATATCTGAATGTCTCTGACCTGTTGGACGGGTGTTTGGGTTTTTTTCTTCATTATGGTGAGAATTGTTTGGTCATCAACTATAGAGGTCTTCCTTGGCTTTCCAGGACCTTTGTGATTACTGAGCTTATCAGTGCTGTCTTTCTTCGTAATGATGTTCCAAGCAGTTGACTTTTGTAAGCCTAAGATTTGGCCTATATTGCGGAATGTATTTTTTTTATTTCTCAGCCTCATAATGGCTTTCTTGATTTTCATTGGCACAGCTGTGTCCCAAAGTCAATGAAAAGCCTAGTATCATGACTATATGCTGAAAGCGCTCTTATACCTATATATATATATATATATATATATATATATATATATATATATATATACACCAACACTGTATATATAAATCTGAAATTAGTTCCCTTGAGTATTGTGAGATTGTCCACAGGGATGTATGTGATTGTTCAGATGTGTAGTCTCTTCATCATTCTGTACAGAACACCACTGTGAGGAACTGTGATTCGCTGTTGGTTTCCTGCTGAGCAATAAGTCCTGTACTGAAGCCCGGACTCATTGATATGCAGGAGTGTGTGTGGATGTCTCTAGTGAAGAATTACACGTCATGCAGAAAAACCCAGACTTTTAAACCTGGTGTAATCACAGCAAAATACATTGTTCTGAGAGTGGGCTTGTGTTTTCACTTACCGTATCTGCTTATCTGCATATTACATATAAGAAGCAGTGCAGACTTGTCTACCCACTTGAACCACATGTGGTGGGTCATGCAATCCAAGTCTTGCATAAATTACACTATATTCCTCCAATAAATGTTAAATGAATCTAGGGACTGGAATATCCTCCCCAAACCACTTATTTGGACCAGTGTATTTTGTACTTTACTATATTTATATTTTAAATAAAAGACAATGTCCCCCTCCCTCCCACCCTTACTTTTGTAATGGATTGAAATAATGGTTGTCATTATCAACATACACACTTGGAGAGATTACAATGTACTTGACAGCTTGTAATCATAATACATTGATAGGATGTTTTGAAACATATGCTCTAGATGTGGCTACCAGAAGGGATTGACAACTTTTTGGAAGGATGTGGAAAACAGTATGAACAATATTTCTGACAGGCTGAATAGGAATGCGCCACATTACCCTGAAATGTCCAATTGTCTCTTGAGTGTTGAGAGAAGTGTTGCTATTATTCAGATTCCTGACACATAAATTGCAAAGCTTATCTACCTGATTTTTATGGAAGGTACATATAGGTCTACTGGGGGATTCATAATTCCTGACAGTTTAGAGGAACAGGACTTGTTAAGCACAGAATCAGTGGGCTACACTGTATGCTACTGGCTCTATATATTCCTCATTTTGCTCATGGGACTTTTTTAGAGTGTTTGGAGTATGCCGGACGTGTTCAGAATTTTAACACAAATACTATAAGAACATATATTTTAACAGCTTTTGCCATGAGTTGTGAAACAGGCAATGAGTCAATGATGGCTCTCATAAGCTGTAACTATACATGAAAAAATAATTAGAATTTTCCCTACTGTGTGGAAAAGATCTCCCTATGGTTCTGAAGTAGATCTCAAGGTTTGAAAGGAACAGTGCTTTAGTTCCCTAATTGGCTGTTTGGTGTGTGTGTGTGTGTGTGTCACACATGTGCCCATATGTGTGCATGCATGTCTGTGTGCATGCATGTTTGTGTGTATATGTGTCTTCGCTTCGCTAGGTGTTCCTGGGGAGTGGAGAGAATGAGGATCCCCGGTTCCCAGTGGAGGTGCCATCCAGCAGCACAGTGTCAGTGCTGACCTGCTCTCTCTCACTGATGGCTCTATGGGAGTTCCTTACACTGAGCATCCACTGCTGGATTGCGGTTGCTGCCAGCCTCCCTGATCAAAGGGCCAGGGGGCCCCTGGACTGGCTCCTCTCTGATAAGGGCCCCTTCCACCACTCTCAGGAGTACACCGACTTTGTGGAAAGGAACCGACAAGGCTTCTCTACCAGATACAAAATATACAGGTTTGTAGAAGCTATCCATGGGAGAGAACCATTTAAATGAGTTGAGCAATGATTTAGCATGTGTTGAGCAGTGATTTTTTGAGCAGTGTGTCAGAAGTGTTTATAAGGGAAAAATTTCAAATTAAATTTTAATGAATCCATTCAATATTACGTGATTAATTTAAAGAAAGTATACTGAATAGGTATATTTACAATGGGTACACTCTTGATTGCAATTGTCTTTCTATGAAGCATACGTTGTTCTCTAATACTGCAATATCTAAGTAATTTGTGTCCGTCCTACGATTAATTGTTTCACCCAAAGTGCTTTCTGGTTTGTAGTACCTATTACTGGGCCTCATCAACATATCCTTTGGGAGGTAGTGAAAACTGCAAAGCTGTGCATGAGCCTTTGAAGATTAGACTAGCCCTTAATTAACAGTAATATTATTCCACCATTTTCATTAGAAAAATGTGCTGATTACTGATTTATGCGTGTTCCTGTTTTGTATAAACTAATTTACATATATCAATAGCCGAAATTTGCACGTAATGTACATGCCAACACCTAAAGGGTAAATAAAAGGAAATATTGATTTTGGTAGATTATCATTTGTAGAATTTGAAACTTCATTAGAGTAGCATTTTAGCAGTTAATACTCAAGTGGCCAGCCCTGGTCTGGGATAGCCACAGGTTTTTATGTCCACCAATTAGCAAGTAGTTTTGATCCAAGAAACCAGTTCAGTTGAGTCAGTTTTAATAACTTATCAATTAAGTTGTTACCAATGAATGCTGGATAACAACAGAACCAGCACACCGTGTGTCACTCCAGGACCAAGGTTGGCCATCATTGATGTGATATGTTTTTTTTTTTTAATTATTACATTTCACATTGATGGGTTGTGATTATTTAGCCAGCCATTTTAATTTATGTCAACATACTTTATACAAGTACAGCAGATGTTTTACACAACAGCTGTATTACACAGACAATGGTAATGCATAGAATCAGTTTTTAGAAAGAAAGAAAAACAGTTCCTGGCTTCATCATTGGCAGTATTGCATTCATTGCACTACATACAATTGACAGGGACTATTTGTAAAAAGTAAGTTTATGTTTGACACCTACTGTGTTGTCCCCTTAATGCTTCTGTTTTATCCCCTTAATTTTGTTCTATCCCTCATTTTATTACCATCTGCCAAAATGTGAAAGGCACCATGCAATGCTGATGACAAGAGAAGAACCGATATCACGCTGTCAGTTTTGATCCCCTCTGAACACAATATGCTCCAAACTCCAAACAGTCTGCCCATGTTTGTTTCAAATCCTCTCAGTCTTTGACATAGTCTATTCCCCCTGGTGATAATAAATAATCTTCAAGCAAAATGAACCTGGAAAGATTAAAACTGACAATTTTATTTTCATATGCAATGTTCCTCATGCAGAGTTTGGCTCCCTAGCTCTGATAAAGTCTAATGATCCCTGATGGCATGGAGAAGATGAATTACCACAAGTGGTTCTTCTAGCCACAGTGGTATGTAATAGCAACATCTCTGTAATGAAAGTGCACCATCTCTTTCCTCTTTCAATTTTCCACCTTTCTCCTTGATTGAATTTGAACTAATTTTAATGAGCTCTCTGAGGGAAGTACGTTTTTTTATATTTATTTTTTTATAAATTGCTCTGGAGAATCTTGGAGAGTAATCATTTTCAAAACCCCAATGAAGGCTCTATGTGCCTCCTGAAGACTGAAAATGTCAGACGTAGTATTACCAAGAGACAGTTGCCATAGACACCAGGGTGCATGTAAACCTGAGGTAACAACAGTCTTGCTGGCGGACTTGAATGTCAGCCATGGAATTGTGTATACTTCTTTAGACACATTTGACCATATGAATTGGACAAAAAAGACACACAGTACTTTTTAAATACAAACTTCACTAAATGAGCAGCATTTCCGAGTATGCATTATTTAATATAAATAAAAACAATGCGCTTTCTTATATAATTTGAAGACAATTTTTAAACAGTATAATAGAGCTGCTTTTGGGAATGAATCCACAGGACCATGGATAGGAAAATAGTTTTATTATATTTCTACAACAAAGGTCAGGAGAATTGCAAGCTAATCCTGGCATAAACAAACGTACAGTTCATGGCATGAAGAAATAAGTAATGTTGGTAATAATTTCACCTGTTAAAAGTAAAAATAATAATAAAATAAAAAAACAAGTGGCTTCAAATCTTTTCTACATAGTAGCCATACCAATGATTTCATACCGAGTTTTTGAGAATCACCTGAACCTACAGTAGTCACGGTTTAAAGATAAAGGAAAGGTTGATTGTCATATTCAGTGCTAAGGAGGGAATAGCAGAAGGGGCTTACTGTTTCTTTTACTTCTTACACTTACATGACATAATTACTAAAATGCCCACCTTGCATTTGCTTCTCAAATAAGTGAAAATTTCAAAATTCCAGTGCTATTGAAGATATTACATTTAAATAAAACAATGCTGTTTTACTCATTAAAAAGAATAAATTCCCATTTGTAGGTACACATGGACAAGAAGATTCTTTTAAATATGTCCAGCCACATATACTGTAAAATGTTGGATAGAAAAAAGGATTTTTTGCTGAAATGAATTGAAATTATTTGCTCAAACATCTGGGTTTAAAGAGATCTCCTCATCATTCCTGATTTAATTTGATATATACCCTTTCAAAAGGCCACTCTCTGACCATCCATCATTTGCACAGAAGGTTGGCGAACCTCTTTTGATTACTTCTGACAAGCTTTTATGGCAGAGCTCAGTACATCATTTGTGTCTGTGTATGTGTGCGAGGAAGAAAGAGGATGTGCTTGTGTATGTCTTTCTAAAGCCTGGGTGACAATTTGAATTGTGCATTTTGAGCCACCATTAAGAATATGCTTGAACTAAATTATATGCAAAAGCATTAATTATATAGTGACTTACAGATGTATTATCTGAATCAGTTCTGGAAATTATGATATGCATACAAAAACGAGCAAAATATGATTATTTGAAGGAATGCGTCAGTTATATTGTCAATGAGCTGTGTATGGATGTCTTGGTGGACTACACTGATCTATAAATAAGGATATAAAACTTAATTCTCATTATTAAGTCAACTGTTCCGCTCTACAGCTGATGATTTGAATGCTGGAATGATTCATTATTAAGTACCTGTCAGTTTGACACTTTAAGCATGGGTTTTAGTTTGGGATTTGTCCAATAACTGGCACTCATTTCAGTGATTTCTTGCTATCCCACTTCCACAGAGATCAAGATAACCAAGTGACACTTGTTCACCTGTAGTCATGTTTCCTTTGATCATAGAGAGTTTGGGAGATGGAAAGTGAATAACTTGGCTGTGGAGCAGAGAGACTTCCTGGACTTCCCTTTACCCCTCACTCCAGAATTTTTCCGCAACATACGACTTCTTGGACGACGGCCAACCACCCAGCTGATTACTGAAAACCTCATTAAAAAATATGGGACTCATTTCTTGCTGTCAGCAACACTTGGAGGTACAGTGTATTTCAATGTACTTTGAAAAAATGTTATTGGGAATATCTGAGAGGCCTGATTTATTTTGATGTCTCAATCTGCAAAAAAAAAGCCTTGCTGTCAGAATTGTCAGAGCTTAGACAATTTTAAAAATTTAACTTCACAAGCCCTGGTTATTCTCATTTGTCTCTTCAGCGAGTCATCAGCAGTCCATCATCTTTAGTTTAAAGACCGTAATAAGTAGGTATTGTGTAGGAATAATTTTTAGTGGGCAGCCATTACCATTATCATGTTGTACACATTTAAAAAATGTAACAGATATAACCTCAGCACTGTTGAACACTTTATCTCCCTATAAGTTATGGAAAGTTTACCATTATCGGTGTGCCTTTATGAGGCATATCCAATTGATGTTTCATCCACACCCTTCCAAATAATATTTTTTCAGTAGTCCAAACTGAACATACAAGCTGTGAATGTATATCAGCAATTTTCTTGCAAATGCATTGCTTACCTGTGATATGTAACATATAGGCTGTGAAATATTAAGTATTGAAATTAATTCATTCTAAATGTATTAATAAAGTAAATAAAGTAATTTAACTATTAAATTACATGTAAATAGAGAGTACTTGTTTTGTGGCAAGGTAATTTTTCTTTTGCCAAAAATGACCATGTCAAAGGCATTTCAGTTTCACTTGACAAGCTAAATCCTGAAGCTAAAATAAAACCGCCATCCAATAGTTCCAGTTAAGGAAAATTAATGCAGTGACATTCCTGTTTCAGCACGACAGTGAGTGACATACAGTGAGGTCCATATAGAAATGGTTTTGTTAAGATCGGTGTGGAAGAACTTAACTGGCCTGCACAGGGCCCTGACCTCAACCCCATCCAGCACCTTTGAGATCAATTGGAAATCCAACTGCGAGCCAGTAATGCTCAGTGCCCGACCTCAGTAATGCTCTTCTGGCTGAATCGGAGAAAATCCCTGCAGCAATGCTCCAACATCTAGTATAAAGCCTTCCTAGAAGAGTGGAGGTTGTTATAGCAGCAAAGGGCGAACAAACTCCATATTAATGCCCATACTTTTGGCCATGTACCGTAGTTACTAATTCTCTCTGAAGAGGAATGAATGCAAATTCAAGAATATGCATGTGGCAGTTTTAAGATAGGCTTGATTTTCCTCCTTATGCACACAGAAACACAATTTCTGACACAGACATTCATTCACAGGAGAAGAGGCCTTAACTATATTTGTGGACAAAAGAAAGCTGAGTTTAAAAACAGACGGGAGTGACTACTCCAACAGTAGCACTTCCGTTACATTGGAGACGCTCCACCAGCTGGCGGCCTCCTACTTCATTGACAGAGAGAGCACGCTGCGCAAGCTGCACCACCTCCAGATAGCCTCCACTGCCATCAAGGTATGATTTGTGAATTTTATATTCAATTTACCTGAGCCTTGTGAAAACAAACACAAAGGTGAATGTGAAGATTAAAGACCATTCTGTCCTGTTTGTATGTGTATTTGTGTATGCATTTGTTGATGTTCAAGTTGAATTCAGATGCTTCCTATCATATAATTGTTCAGGCATTCAGTTTAAAATGAACTAAATAAGCATTGGTGATGTGTTGTGGCTCATGTGTAGAGAGGAATTAATTTAATTGAACAACAAACCAAATTTGTGACAATTAAGCCAGTGTTTCATGAATGCGTGTCTCCGTGGAAAATAATATCCCATCTGGACTGACTTCACATTCTGGTTTTGGTAAGTGTTTCATTGAAATCAACAACCTCCAATGTAGTGAATGGGAAAACTTTAGCTACTTACCTGTACGTCTGTTCAACTAACTCTGTTTATTTACAATACTGAGATGAGAAGGCATATATTAGATTAGCTAGCAAACACCTAGCTCTAGCTAGTTATTACCAAATATTGTATAATTAGGTGGTTGTTAGCTAGCTAGTCAATTGTTCTGTTTATTATTGTTGTTTTTTAAGGACAGCAGACAGTCCACCTTTTTTCAGAGGGGGTAACAGATTGAGAAGGGAGTAGATTGTTTCTTGTAATTTGGCGTAATTTTAATATCAATGTTTTTAATGGTGGGCCTATATTTGAATTAATGACTTATATACAGTGCTTTGTATGTGTGAGTAACTTGGCATTTTTGTACATTGAAAATGTATTTTTGATCTGATATGCATTCACCTTGAAGGTTTATTTGTATGCACTTGTTTAGCTACGTGTTTGTTTACTTGTGGGTGTGACCGTTTGGGAGACGTTTATTGATCCTATATGTTGAGGTGGGGGATTTTATGCCTGATTTTAAACGTGTGTTATTATAGTTTTGACATTAATTTGAATCAATATTTAGTGGATGTATAGTGGATACATCCCTCTTTGATAATTTATGGTTGTTTCAGCTATTTTCATCCACTTTACAAGTTACAGTTTAATTTTGGTGCTCTAATCCAAAATCCATTGAACTGATCAATGCTTGATCTAACTGATCCAATCAATGGCTTTTTTCAATATTCCATGAATTTAGGAAAGAATTAGTATGCTACATTTATCAAAAAAATCTACATTTTAGGATGTTTAAGGTACATTTAAGGCTATGCAGTTTTGATTAAAGAGAAATGCTATCACACAAAATTGTAATGCTTGTTGGTATTGAATTGTCCAAGGTGTATAAAGCTTAAAGTGCATACACTATTAATTAAATTATCTGCGGTACATTCTTTGGTAGTGGTATTGTTTTCTTTTCTGATATGCAACGATTGCTGGACAATATTCCTGTGTTTTTGTTGTCTAATGTCACGGATACATTTTTGTCATGCACCCATATGTCCTGATGAAGAATGATGTAACTATTATTGGCTGGTTTTGGCTAAGAAATTTAGTCAAGTTTACAAAGCTGGATAGCTTTTTAAAAGCCAAGCCTTTTGTGAGATGTGTAGCCTACTACGCTGCTGTTTATTGCATAGCCACAATCACAACAGCGTAGCACTCGTTGTCTAAATTAAAATTAATCAGTAAACCACCAAAAGAGTATTAGGGCAGGAGAGACTGAATGACTGCCTGTACTTTCTATTAAGACCATTAGAGCCCAGGAGCTGAACTTGAGATTGTTGGCAATTTGGTACAATGCAAGGAAGAATGGTCAGATGCCCTTCAAATGAGTAAGCTGACATAGTGCTTTTCAAGGGGATTGGTGTGGAGTTTCTGAAGGGCTACTGTGCCAGCCTGTTATAATTAAACTTTGGCTGCTGTGCATCTCCATAATTTTGCTTTTATTTGTGTGAGCCAGGCTGCCATGCTAAACATGAAATTTCAAATAAGGGTAACCAGAATGTATGGTTATGGAATCCACATGCACGGGTTCTTAACGTGAAAGCACCAGATACTTTACAAGTTCCAAAACTGTGGGATAGAAAGAAACATGGCTGCAATGTAAAACAGACAGCAAGACAAAATTATTCTTTGGACATTTCTGGATTCACCTTGAAAGTGTATGTGAAACAAAAGTGAAAATGCTGATAGGTGTGACCATTTGCTGTTAGGAGAGTAGCTGTATCAGCTGTATTAATATAAGCTTAGAAGCGATCCACTCTTAATCACACATGCTATTTCACAAGAGCATTGACCGAAGCTTATGGAATAAACAGAGGTAAATGTACTGTGGATAAAAAATTGTAGCTTATTTTTGAGGAAAAGTCAGTTTGTCTGGTGGTGTGCAGGAACTTCATAATAGAAATCGTAGCAATGCCTAAGTTGCAGTGCTTGACTGTAGCATGATTTTTCTCAGGTCGTTACATATATAAATGTTACATGTACACACATCTAGTCTTGATTTTTGGGTTTTGATTGCCTTTGGATTCTGTTATTGGTGTTTGTCAACATGATGACCAGAGTTGCGCTAATTGAAGTCAAGGAAGCCATTATGAGGCTGAGAAAAAAGTCAGTCGGACATACACCAACCCATAGGCTTGTTACAATCAACTGTTTGGAACATCATTGAAAAGAAAAAGAGCACTGGTGAGCTCAGTATTTGAAGAGAGTCTGGTAGGCCTAGGAAGATCTCTACAGTTGATGACCGAAGAATGAAAAAAGCCATCAAACACCCATATCACATATGAGAAGTCATCGCCCCTTTAGTTACTCAATCAAACAAACCAAATTGAATTGATAATTCGATTCACCTGATTGAACACAACCAGGTTTGATTGTAGCAATCCCTGTTGAATCTAAACCTCACTCATATTGAACCTTGTCATCAGAGTGAAGTAGTCACCACAAAGTTTCTACAACCACACAATTTCATGATCAAAGGAAATTCCTGAAGAGATGAGAAAAAACAGTTGTAATATATTACTCTGGAAAGTGTTACAAAGCAATTCCCAAGAATTTTGGATTTCACCAAACCACAGTCAGAGCCATTATCTTCAAATGGAGAACACTTGGAACAGTGCATGGAGAATCTTCCCAGGAGTCGTAGGCCTGTCAAAACTGTCAACCAACGACAACTCATCCAGGAAGTCACAAAAGATACCAGAATAACATCTACAGAACTGCAGGCCTCTCTAGCCTCAGCTAAGGTCAGCGTTAATGACTCAACAGAAAAAGAGAGACTTCACAAAAATATGATTCACGAGAGTAGCAATGTTGAAACCACTAGTAACCTAGAGAAACATCAATGCTCATTTCACATTTTTAAAAAAGCACCTGGATGATCTCCAAGCCTTTTGATGGATTTTTTTTTTTGATGTTTTTTTATGGACAGATGAGTCAAAACTGTTTGCACGACACAGGCCCATTCTGTCTGCTGTAAATCAAATACAGCATTTCACAGTAAGAACATCATACCAACAGTCAAGCATGGTGGTGGTAGTGTGATTGTGTGGGGACGCTTTGCTGCCTTGGGACCTAGACGATTTGATTTGACATTACTAAAGGAAACATGAATTCTGCTTTGTTCCAGATAATTCTTAAGGAGAATATATGGTCATCTGTCTGTGAACTGAAGCTGAAGCATAATTGGGTTATGCAGCAAGACAGTGATCCAAAACAAAAAAGCAAGTCCAATCTGAATGGCTGAAAAGCAGCAAAATTAAAGTTTTGGAGTGACCTAGTAAACTCCTGATTTGAACCCAATAGAGATGCTTTGGCAGGACTAAAAAAACCAACCAATTTGTCAGAATTAAAGGTGTTCTATAATGAAGTGTGGGTGAACATTCTTCCACAGCAATATGCTTATATAACAGCTTATATAAAATTATAGGAGGCGTTTGGTTGCAGTTATTGCTGCTAAATGTGGTAAAACCAGTTATTACATCTAAGGGGGAAATTTTTCACGTGTGATATGGGTGTTTGCGATATATATATATATATATATATATATATATATATACATATTTTTAATTAAATAAATGAAATAATAATCAAAAAATTTGTTTTGTACTCAGGAGGTTCCCTTTATCTAATATTACATGTTGTCTAAAGATCTGAAACCATTCAGTGCAACAAATATTCAATAATAGAGGAAATTAGGGGGCAAATACTTTTCATGGCACTGTAATTCTGATTATGATTGTAAACATTTTGTGAATGAGATACAATGTCTTTTGATATGAAAACTCAAGATATCAGATAATTAATTTGGATGTTTGTTGTGCTGCACACAAAATGAATAAATTTGAATCAACTCAAGAAGCTTCATACTTTAATAAAGAAAGATGAAAATACGACACCATTCCCTATGAGAGCAAAAAACATCATTAATACAGAAATGATGATACATTTGATTCATACAGCTCAAGGATAAAATAAACACAATCAGTTGTAGTTGGGATAATTGAATACCTTTCCTGAGGAAGATCATTATTAAGCACGTGTGTTACAAAATGAACCTGTCAAAACGAAGGTAGGAAAGATTACAAAATTCAGTGCAGACTGATGCTATATTTGTTCTGCAGTTGGAATCTGCTGATATACTTTTACCTGCTGTTCCTTAGCTGCTGTGCACACTTACCTGTTGTTTTATATGTGACCCATATCCGATAAGGGTGTACATAATGTGGTTGAATTCTGACACCATACATATGTTTAAATTGGTTGAGATCACATGCACTGGCATAGTTTAGCAGGGAAATAGTATAAAACAACAAAGAAGCTACATCATTTGTGTTTTTCTCTGGAAGTGAAGTCAAGACCTCCGGTAGCTGTGCTCTGTTTGTCATACCGATGTAAATCTCCTCAAAGATTAATGTCTTTTGGTACCTTCTTCTTTCCAATTCCACTGGCTGTTGTTTCCCTCCATGTTTAGACTGTTGATGATGTCCCTAACCTATGCCATATACTTGGCAAAGAAAAGTGATGTTGAAAATAGGCTTACAGACACAAGTTGTATGTGAAACGATAAATATCACACACACACGCACATACTGTACATACTGTGGGTCAAGCATTCAAGCATTAAGGTGAATAACATGTGGATTATGTAATTTATCTAAAGAGCTCCAACTCTGTGATGCTTCACACAAGAAAAAAAACGTTTAATTTTTATATTTCTATATATTTAATAAATATATAAACAAAATTACCACCTCCATCAATAGCCATGTCTAAGGAGATGGGTGAAAGAATGAAGGATATTATGAATGAAGGTCTTTAGATAATGGAGTCATGGTCTGTTTTTCATTGCCCAGGTAACAGAAACAAGAACTGGCCCGCTTGGTTGCAGTAATTATGACAACCTTGACTCTGTTAGTTCGGTACTGGTACAAAGTTCTGAAAATAAAGTTCATTTACAAGGTATGTATGTATGTATGTATTGATGGTACGCTGCAGTTTAAGCCTTTATGTTTGCATTTCAGTCCTTAATTGCCAAGCAAAGTTAAATTTACAATGTACATTTTAAAAGAGACCAGGGCAGATACAATTTTATCATAAAACTACCTGAGGACTAACATTTTTACAGTTTTTCTGCCTGTATTTCTTAAGAATATCCATGTGTAAGTTTGCATATATGTATTGGTATCTTAAAATGCCCATTATCAGCACTGTGCATGTTTCAATGCTTGAAAGATTGTTTCACTACATGGGTTTTTCTATTCATTTTCCAGGTCTGCAGGTTATTTTGCCAGACTACTTGAGAGCCCGCTTTGTACAAGCTGCTCTCAGTTACATTGCCTGCAATGGTGAGGGTGACTTTGTATGCAAAAATAATGATTGCTGGTGCAAGTGCAGTCACAGGTTCCCAGAATGCAACTGCCCTTATATGGATATTCAAGCAATGGAGGAAAGCTTACTTCGGATTACTGAGAGCTGGAGCATACTTTATAAAGAATTTGAAGATTCAGGTAAAGACTAATAATTATAAATACAAGTGATAAATTAAATGTGCAATTCTGCCCCGTAGATTTATAAACATAAGGCCATTTCTTGTGTTTTATGAACCTTATCATTTTAACCTTATCATATAAGGTTCTTCAGCTACATTTTCATGGTCACCTGATTCTTTTAAAATGTGTGCAGTGCAACAACAGTACAATATTTATAAACTTTCAAAATCAATAAGTATTGATAAAACATTTTAGACATCCTCGTGCATTAAAAAAAAATTCCTATGAAAGGAGTAATTACATGTAGCACAAAAGGTGTATTTTCTTTCAAAATAAAAGTCCTATTGCCAGATTTTAGAGGAAAAAATTGTAAGGAAAATGTAAGGTAGACAAAGAGACAACTTACAAAAAGAGCCATTGTGGCCATTGTAGTTAAAATCCACACCAATATATTGATTATCCTCTTACTGTATGGTTTTTGGAGGCAAAACTGTCATGGGTATGGTGGGTTAGGACACAAACGCGTGAGGGAAAAACTCAAACTCCTAACGGTAAATGAAACAAAGACTTTACTTTTCAAACGAGGAACAAAAGCAGGGAACAAAAGGCCTCACAACTCTCAAAAAAATTATTCAAAACGCAAAACAAAGAAAATCCAGAAAAATGTGTGGAAAACAGAACGTGGGCGGAAACACACAGGGAGCTCTCTCAGGCGGAAATACACAGGGCAGAACACAATCAGAAACACACAAGGATCCAGCATCCGAGTCAGGGAAGAAAAGAACTTAAATAGACAAGACACTAAGGAGACACAGGAGGGCACAATCCACAATCAAACCACAGAGAGGGAAGGGAAAACGAGACATAACCAAAAAAACAATAATTGAATAATTGAAAACAATAATACAATTAAACAGGGTAAAGGAACAGAACTAAAAACTGAAGTGACGCCATCTGGCGGCCCAAAAAGGGAAACGCAGACAAACCACAGAACCATGACAAAAACACCCAGTTTCATCCCTTAGATACTGGAATAGAAACTGTTTCTCCAGAAGGGAGGGAGACCTGGATACTCTTATATTACAGATTTTAGATGGCAGAATTAAAAATGCTGAACACTAAAGAACTAAATCTTGAATGTGGCCACAAGCGACCTATGCTGCTTATTAAATGGTATTGTTGCTCTGGGATTGTGGAGGTTTTTATGACCATATAAAACCTTCTTTAATAAATTCACTGTGCAACACAATTATAAGCTGGAAATTTAGACCTAAATAATGCCTAATTCTTCTTTGTATACTTATATAACTGTATAGTACCCTTTGATAATGGATGTTTTTTTTTATTGCAAATGATGGAATTGATTGTAATTGACTGCTGTTGTATTATGTATTTTTTTAACTGTTAAAACTCTTTGGGACCTAATTATGTAAGTTTGTCACATGTTGTACTCATTTGTTACACCTATTGCCTATTAAATCGCATATATTCTCAATTACTGCATCCATACAAGTAAATCTGGAATTCACACATTGGTAACATCTTTCAAGGGAAAAGTGTGCCATATACCATTTATACACCAATTTATGAATACGTTTTAAGTAAATTTTTAATAAAATAGATTAGTTCTGATAAGAGGTACAAGTGCTCTTTTTCATTATGTCACTGGTTGGAGGCATGCAGAATTTATATAGATAGGTAAGTTTTTATTGCATATGTTCACTTATTTGTTTGCTCTTTAATTAACAGAGTGGCAAGAATATGCCTATTTTGCCCCCAGGCACCAAGCTCAATATCAATGATGTTCACAAAGCTTAAAGATAAGACCATTAACAAGGAAATCAGCAACAGTTTTCAAAATCCAAATTGTATAAAAATGAAAGAAAATAAATTCTTGCCTTCTCCAGATTTAGAACTTCAGTTGTAACAAGTAATGGAACAGAGCTCTTAGCATAATATTTTGGCATTATTTTCTCTTGGGGTCACCCTGCTGTGACCAGTACAGAGAAAGTAAAATTATGAAGGATTACTTCCTTCTTTAAAAATATTGGGGAATGTAATTAAGTTTATGTTTTAAGTGCCAATATTTTCCACATAAATGTGTCCTTCAGTGAGGGACATCAAAGATATCCAGTATTCTTCTCACTTGACAAATTTAGATGCTGGGCGTTACCACGGTAACGGGAAGTAGCTCATTTTAGCTGTGAGCTGTGTGATAAAAAAGTAAATACCTCACCTATTTATTTGACTCACATGTGCTTTTAGTCATATTTGGTTTTGTTCTGTTGGTCTGCTATATTGTTAAAAAAAATAAATGTCTTTTGAATTTCAACAGATGAATTTAAAATGTTCCTGGCCAGACTCCCACAAAATTATTTCCTAAACATCTCAACTATACAGAAGCTGTGGTCAATGGACAGTGTATTTCAGCGCCGCTATGGGCAGATGGAGAGCAGCATCAATGGGCTGTTTGGAAGGGCTCAACGAGTGGTGTACAAACTCTTCAGTCTGAGCAAGAGGTGTCAGAAACAGCCACAAATTGCATTACCCAGGAAAAGGTAAGCATCATTTTTATTTTATCATTGGAAATTATTTAACAACCCAAAATAATGACAAATATTGTCCAGAGACCCTCAAAGGTACTCCATTTAGCATAACAAAATATGCTCAAATAATAACATGGTAAACTCAAGCCCAACAGGCAACAACAGATGGGCATTTTGACCTGCTAAATTTAACATTACTTAGTAATATGAGTACTCACACAATGTAGTGTGTCCAACTTTATGCTTATAAAGGTTCACTAAAACATCCCCTGTTTATTTAAGAATTATTACAAAACTATGGACCTCAATGCATCGCAACAACAGACACATTGTACAACAGCTAAATTTTCCATTACTCAAAGATTATTCCCTGGATCCCTTGCACTTCTAAAGCAAATCACACAATGTAATTGTGTCCAACCTCACATGGGGAAAATAAAGGCTCACAAAAACATCCCCTTCTACTATGTGGGATCAAAACAGGATGATACAAAATAAAACAAACAATAAATAAAGTGAGCAGGAAACAGTGGAAAGGGAGTATAATACAGAACTAGGACTCGAACTAGGATATTGCAGTTAGGCTATACTTCCATTTCTTTGGATACAACAGTTAGGCTACACTTCTATTTCTTGGCACCGAGCCAGTTGTTTAAACAGACAAGACTGTTTACATTGTCGGACAACAGGGCAGCTCCCTTCTTCTGGACAATATACCCATACAATGAAAAACTGCGTTTGCGCTGTTTTACTCGGGAAAACATGGATTCCCACAGAAAACGCTGTTTATTTTTTTAAGGAGTATATTAAATGAGTAAATAGAGTGAAACCGCGAAACTAGTTAGGCTGCAGTAGTACTGAAATGTAAATATGGTATCACTGTCAGGTGTTTCGTTATATCATTTGCAGCATTTATTTCTGAGCAAAACAACGTTTTCTAGCTAAGCTGGCTAGCGAAGAAAGTTGCAGATGGATATTGTAACTTTTAAATTTCACATATTGCTATAATGAATGGGAAACATAAACGATACTAACGCATATCACATAATCACACACCCAAATGAAAATGCATGAAAAGCCTAAATACACCATTTTTCTTTCTTACCACAAACTACAAATGCCGCCATTTATCTTTATGTGACATCACCAATCCGAAGCTCAGAAGCTCAGAAATGATGCTCGAACTTCCGACCTATAACCTCGAGTTCTACGATCGTTCAGTTGGTTTTTTTACAAGTCGGACCTCGATTTTTACTATTTCCGAGTTGTCTTGAACGCAGCATTAGGGTCGGGCAAACGTTCATCATAACAGAACATGCGTTAAAAAAATGAGTGGCGTTAAAATTAATTTACGTTAACGTGTTATTATCACGTTAACTTTGACAGCCCTAATATATATATATATATATATATATATATATATATATGTATATATATATTACAGTCAGCTCCATAATTGGATGTATTTTTCCTTGAATTGGCTCAGTACTCCACAGTTTTTGATTTGTCATTAAACAGTTCACATGGTTAAAGTGCACATTCTCAACTTTTATTTAAGGGAATATTTATACACTTTGGTTTGAACATGTAGAAATGACACCACTTTTCTCATCTTGCTCATCAGTTACACAGAGCTTTGTTGGTTTGTGTGAGCACACTGAGCTGGGACCGCACACAAATCAGTTTACATTTCTAGCAGTTGTCATGCAGTCTGTTCATGTTGTTTACTCGAAGTCTCCGTTTCAGTTAAAAACGGAAAAAATCTGCGCAGGATGTAAATTTGTTTTAGACAACTTTTGTTCCTATTTGGTTAGATTTCCTCCACATCCCAGCAGATATCAATAAAAAATGAAAAGCTCTGAGAAAAAAAAAAAGATCTCTCAGACTGCCCCTAGTCTCTGAAATCTGCCTCATCAAATTTCACCACGCTTCCCAATCTGCCTGTCAGTCTTGTTGCACACTCAGAGCACTGCCAGAGCAGAGGGGCAAAGCAGAGACACTGCAGGGATAGTACTAAAGCTAGCTAGCTAGTAGAAAACGGTTGAGCTATTCAAGACAGATAGCATACTACTGTACCACAGGAATGACAGAGAAAAATGTCCCAAAATGAGCAGTTCTGCATTTGCCTACAATGGCTTATGCTGGTGAAAGAAAGGTAAGAAAAGAAAGAGTGAAGAATAAAAGATTTTGACTAAAATAAATTTCAGTGATGGCAAGAGCTGAGTGATTTCATGGTGAAGCCACACAATCTCCATTTGTAATCACCTCCATTAATTTTCAGTGAGAGCCGATTTTTCGCATCAGCAAGGCATGTTGGGATAGCTGGTGATTCAAAGCAAGCCAGTGAAGCAACAGTTAAATATAAGTATTTGTCCCAAACATTTTTGATCTCACTGTGTGTGCATGTACACACACACACACACAAACACACCGTATTTTCAGTAACACAGCTGTTTTGTTTTGTTTCTTGAATAAATGAATAAAAATGTGTTAAATCTACCAATTGAAAAATGATGTGACCGGAAACGTACCTCAGCTCGACAGGGATAAAAGGTAGAACAGTACAAGTACGCACATTTATTCTGCCACAGATCTGCCTATAATTTTACAGTATTTTTTTTACATGCATTGAGCTGCTGCAAGAACCACTGCAAACAGGTTTCTTGTTGTTGATTTTTCAAACATACATCTATATTTATGTTAACTTAATGAGTTCTTTTCCTATTAAAACTTTTTTTTAGGTGTAATCTTCCAACATCTAAACCAATTTATTAGAACAGACAATCCACGAATGTGCTATGTGGTCTGCAGACTAACAACTGACAAGTATCAGGTTTTTATAAAATGTTTTATGACAAAACAAATAATAAGCTAAAGTAATTTTTTATGTTTTTTATCATTATTTTCCTAGGCTGCGGACATACTGGTTAAACTACTTCCAGTCTTTACTGTACTGCTCAGAGAACAACCAGCTTGGTTCATTTTCTGAGGAGACACACAGCTGCATCTGCGCATATGAACAGAACTGCCAGCGTCCCATGCCCTGCTCCATAGGGGAAGCACAGGCCTGCGGTACATGTGCTCCCGACAACCTCACCCGCTGTGGAAGCTGCAACTCCGGCTACATGCTGAGCCAAGGAACCTGCAAACCCATGGTTGCAGACTCCACTGAAAACTACCTGGGCTTTGAAACAGACTTGCAGGACCTTGAGCTGAGATATCTGCTACAAAGAGCAGACAGGAGGCTTGAGGTCCACGCCATTTTCATTAGCAACGACATGCGCCTCAACAGTTGGTTTGACCCTTCCTGGAGGAAACGCATGCTACTCACTTTAAAGAGCAACAAGTACAAGTCAAATCTTGTACATATGTTACTGGGTATATCCCTCCAGGTATGCCTAACGAAAAACAGCACACTAGAGCCAGTACTAACATTGTACATCAACCCTTTTGGTGGAAGTCACTCAGAGAGCTGGTATATACCTGTAAGTGAGAACAATTTTCCTGACTGGCAGCCGACTAAGCTTGACCTTCCCCTGGAGTGCTTCAACTGGACCTTGACCCTAGGTAACAAGTGGAAAACCTTTTTTGAAACCATTCACATCTACTTGAGGAGCCGTGTCAGGGCTCAGAGCAGTAGCGGGAACGACAGCTCATACTATGAGCCACTGGAGATCATTGAACCCTCCAGGAACTTGGGCTACATGAAAATAAACAGCATCCAGGTGTTTGGCTACAGCATGCACTTTGACACTGAGGCCATTCGAGATCTCATTCTGCAGCTGGATTATCCCTACACACAGGGGTCCCAGGACTCTGCACTGCTGCAGCTGCTGGAGATCCGTGACCGGGTGAACCGCCTCTCACCAACAGGTACACAGAGGTTGGACCTCTTTGCCTGCCTTCTCCGGCACAGACTCAAATTAACTGCCAGTGAGGTAGCCCGGATCCATTCCTCTCTGCAGGCATTCAGCAGGCGCCTGCCCAACTCTCTGGATTATGAGACCACTAAACTATGTAGCTAACACTGACACAAGTACAGTATGCTTAAAGAGGCCATTTGTGATACCTGTTAAACATTTAAATATTTATTATATACATTGAGCTGGTGAGGAACCTCTTTGCCTGTGGCCAAAAAAAGATAAAAGACAAATGTAAGAAATCAGTTATATGAACTTGTTCAAAAGAAAATGTTTATTTGTATGCACTCTGAGCAAATTAAGGTGAGAGGGGACTTACAGTGTACAAGTATATTTGTTTTTAAAAGTTGTTTTTACAAGTTCTGTTGCTTCAGTGACAGTGCAGTTTCCATACTTGAAAGACTAGTGATGTCAGTACATTTTGTAGATGAATTGTTATTAAAGTATGATATTATATGTATTGTGAAATTGGTTATTGTGAGTTATTTTGGCTGTTCACAGCAACGACATACAAATGAAATGGTAAATGGACTGCATTTATATAGCGCTTTTATCCAAAGCGCTTTACAATTGATGCCTCTCATTCGCCAGAGCAGTTAGGGGTTAGGTGTCTTGCTCAAGGACACTTCGACACGCCCAGGGCGGGGTTTGAACCGGCAACCCTCCGACTGCCAGACAATCAGTCTTACCTCCTGAGCTATGTCGCCCCTGAAACCATTAGATATAAAACCACAGCTAAATTAAAGTTATGGGACATATATCATAGACAAGTCATAGACAATATAACATAGAGTTCAAATTTGAGCTCAGTTTAATCTTAATCAGTCAGGACTGCTTAAAGGGAAATGCCACCCTGTTTTTTTTCTTTTATTTGTAGATGAGTAGCTGTCCTCGTGATTAAAATGAGCTCTTAGTCCATCTACATGTGCAGAAGTATCACCCCATGCTACTGCACAATGCACTACACTAGGCAGATGCTTTTATCTAAAGCCACGTACAAAAAGTGCACATTGAAGCTCGTTGGAACAACTACAGAACACAGGTCCAATAAGGTACAATTCCCATTAGGTATCAGTTATCTGTAGCCATGAACATCCAGTTTAGTTCACACAGTAAGCATAGGCAAAGTCAGAAAAGTTATGGCAAGTCAAACTTGAAGTGAGGCATGATTACAAGAATTATGATAGAGCTACAACATCAAGATGTAGTAAGTGCAACACAAAAGTGCTATATGAAGAGACAAGTATCAAAACACTTATGCTTGTAGGGTTAAAAATTAAGGTGTGTAGTTAGACAAGGTCTTCCCTCTTCATCCATAGTTCCACAGATGACAAATAGAACTGTGCCTGGTCCCATTCATTCAATTACAGCTGGCATTGCGGCACAGTTACCACACCCTCAGGGGTCGTCTGAATGTGCAGTTCCTGTAGCAGCACGAGAAGCTGCCACTTTATGCCTTTGTCTTATCTTATTGGCCATGTATTTGGGCTAAAAACGGTAGTCTTCAATCTCCAATTCCAGCATAATTCTTTGAAAGGTGTGATCATTCTGTGAACATTCTATCATCTGCAAAATCGCTGGAAGCAATCCTTGGGTAGCAAGAACTCTTTGAGCCAAGTCCACTATACTAACTAGCACTAAAATATCCCCTTCCCCTTTGCCTAGTATGGGAGGTTGGGTAGTATGCCTAGTATGGGACTATGGGAATTTCAGTCATCTCTAAATTGAAATTATCCACCCACCCACTATATTTTCAAAAATGAGCAAGGGCAGAGGAGAATATCATTATGATGAAAAACTACCAAGTTTGCTCCGGTGTATCAGTATAAGTCGACCAAATTTGCTCTGGCCACTGCCATTTCGGTGCAGGAATTGGTTTTACAAGCCACTAAGAGACACTAAATTAGTTATGCCTTTACCTGTTAAATGAGGCTAATGCTGTTTTGCAGTGGAATTTCCCTTTAACAGTAGTATAAGTCTGAAAATGTTTCAGGTTGTTTTTTAAACAATTGCCTCTCACAGAGTATTAAATGTTTGTCAACTGCATCTGTTAATAGCAAAATAAAACTCATTTCTTAGTACAATGTTTCCTAGTTTAGACATTTTCAGTATTTAAAACCTTTTAATTTTTGGGTTCATAGCTATTGTAATAAATGTTAACTGCTTTCCAGCAGGCAGTGATTATTGTACACAGTTGTGGGCAGGCAGTTGATGTGGTATTGCATTTCCTAACTCCAAATGTTATGCACCAACAGGGCATGTGATTCCAGATCAAGCTCCTGTAAATACTATTGCACATACTCATACACCTGGTGTTTTCTGATCACATACTTCTGTACATGATTTTCTCTGAATTTAATCACTTCCAACAACAATATCTAATCCAAAAAGGAAAACAAAAACAAGCCACAGGTGGACAATGAAAAAAAAAAATTCAGTATTTATGGATACTCTGAAACAACATGAAAATAAGTAATATACTAATGAAGTAATACACTGCTTTCAAATCTGTTCACTGAACGAAAAACAATTTTAAAACCAAACTGCTTTAGTACCTATGTCGTGTGCTCCCCAGCTTGTTGGTCTGGCTTCCTGGTGATTGCTGTTTGAGGACAATTTAAAAATATTATAATTGCACAATACTAAAGCCTGCTGTTGGTGAGGTTTTGCAAGAGGCTGTGCTGCTTATACAGAAAGAAAACTGATGTTCACTACTCCTACTTTTTCAGTGTCATTCCCCGCAAATGTAAAAACTGTCATTTATTCCTGAAAAAATCACATGAATATGAATTTTGATGCATTTAAAATGAGAATAATGATTTCCAAAATTATCTCCAAAATTGTTCTCATAGCTTAGACTTGTATTTCTGAAGTCATATACCATTTGATGCCAAAACAGAAAACCTTTTTACATGATATACATTTTGTATATGTTCATAATTGATATTTTTTATTATTGATTGTTAATCCACAGTTAGCTGTGATACTCGACATTTACTTACATATACATTTATTTCAATACTTTCAGTTTAGAAAGCATTCAAACATCATTCAAGAGATTGAAACAGTAGGTTACCAATTAGTGAAATTACCACAGCTCAGCAGTGGCAGTCATTATTAATTCCATTGACTGACAAACATGTTACTCTGGAGAAGCAAACCAATAAGCAATACTGCTGTGGTCTATAAAACTTTATAGATACAGTAAGTGTGTGTGACAGAATTTGTCACAGTGTACAAGTGCGTTATATAGACCACACATAGGGTCCAAGCAGTGAAAATGGTTGATAAAAGCACTTTTTTCTGTTTGTTGTGAGGGTCTAGGTGAGGCAGTACCATAAATTATGTTTGACAGATGTGGGGGCTATCCATTGTCCAGTAAAACAATGTCCATTTAAATAGTTAAAAATAGTTCCAAAATTATCTGTAGTTTGTAATTAATTTGCATTTCAGTGACTTCCTGATCAAACAATGGTTTCAAGGGGGGTTTCCCCCACTCGAGGGGAACCGCTGTATTGTCGGTTCAGAGAGAGACCCTCAGTCCAACAGCTCTATTGTTTGCCAGCTAGGTAGTTTACCTCAAAGTTACAGGTGAGGCAAGTGGAACCTAGAAGCTAGCAGCTAGCTGGTGTACTGTAGTTAACTTTTATTTGTAGTTAATGTAATTTCTAGCTAGCTATTGTTCAGTATTTGTAGTTTTAATTCAAAGTTAACAGCACAGAAGGCTGCTAACTAGTGTACTGTTTTATTGCACTAGTGCATATTTCCTTGTTAAATGACCTGTTAAAGTGAGTCAAGATGCCAATTCTGTTTTTATGTTTGTGTGTGTGCACGTTGTGATTTCATCAACCTCTCTAGCTATGTAACGGGGTTCACTGTGTTTTGCTTAACAGTAGCCGAATGGTTTACAAATTCAGTTTGAGGTTTCATCGCCTACCTTGTAATGTTCATGCAGCTATCTGTAAAATTACAGAGAATTGAAATACAAATGATTTTCCCACAAAGATTATACAGCTGTAAAAGCAACATTTTCTTTTAAATTTTTGCCTATTACCATTTGTTAGCATGCAAGGTAGCTTTCATTCCACACAGAACCAAGATGGAGACCATCCTTCTGTCTGTGCATTAGTGTTATGCAATTGGCTACTTTGATCAGATTTTTTTATTGGCAGATGCAACTAAATGTCCAATGGGGACTTGGAGACATTTGTGATTGTGTAATCGGTAGGAAAAAGAAGAAGGATGAAAAAATCCATTGATGTCAGAAGGTACAGAAGTTAATGTCCTTAAGGGCTTGAGAGTTTGTGATCACTGGTTATTTCTGTAGGAAAACTTGAAAAGTGCCAAACTTTCTGTGCCATGTAGGCATGGGGCCTGCCACCCCACCAGGCCCTAACTTTGCATACCTGCCATCTCAGTCACACCATAAAATTGCCATCTTTATTATCTGAAATTATTTTTCTCATCATCATGCCTTATTATTGGGAGGGGGGGTTATTTGGCCTGTTTTGTAGCTCCCCTATTCCCCCGTAAGTTATGCTCTTGGTTTCAAAACACATCCTTCCTTTAAAAAAGATAGTCAGAAAGAATGAACAGGTACTGTACCACTGCATTCATTTAATGTAACCCCACTCCTTCACAGACTCAAAAATGGGATGATTTTAGGTGGACCCTGACACATAGATCTAGTGGGAGGCATGTATTTCCAGGTTTTTTAAATAAATGAAAATTGTGCAATGTTTCTATTTAAAGTTAATGTTTTTTTATTAATGATCATTGCAAAGAAATTCTAGAAGAAAGGGATTTAAAAAAGACATAATTGTGCACACTACTTCTGTATTCATACCTTCTTTGGTTGACAGGTTAGCCCATAATTCAGAGTTTCTTTACTCTGAAAACTGGGGTGGACCTTCAGAATAAAAAATGAAATTAACCATACTTGAAGTGAATCGGCATCAACCTTTCGGTGACACAAATGAAATGTCCCCAGCTATAGCTATCTGTAATTTTTAATGTGTAAGAATAGTAATGTCATTTTGCAATTACAGGCACACTTCTAAAAATTGTCTTGCACAGATAGCTTGGAATAATTCATTATTTCATTCCTGTAAATAGCTCACGATCATGTAGCAACCATTACATTTTCAACACTATCCGCAGGGGAGGTGATTCATTCTCATAATGATTTCCCATAATGATGGGTGTTCTGACCTTTCCAGTATTGTCAATCAAAGATGAAAAGTTTTAGCTATAGAAACATGGTTCCTATAAATGTCATCTTTAATAATGATAGATAGAAATTCTGTAAAAAATGAAGATGAACAATATCAACTATTTGGACTTGATAGAGAGTCCTTTGTTCATTGGTGAAGAGCCCTAACCCTAACCCTAGCTGTAACCCTAACCCTAACCCTAACCCTAACCGTAGAATTAACCGTAACACAAACCCTAACCCTAGCTGTAACCCTAACCCTAACCCTAACCTAACTGTAACCCTAACCCTAACTCTAGCTGTATCACGAACCCTAGATGTAACCCTAACCCTAACTCTAGCTGTATTCCTAACCCTAGCTGTCAACCTAATTCTAACTCTAGATGTATCCCTAACCCTAGCTGTAACCCTAACACTAGCTGTAACCCTAACACTAGCGGTAACCCTAACCCTAGATGTAACCCAAACCCTAACCCTAGCTGTAACCCTAACCATAACCCTAACTGTAACCCTAACACAAGCTGTAAGCCAAACCCTAACCCTAGCTTTAAACTTAACCTTAACCATAGCGGTAACCCTAACCCTAACGCCAACTGTAATCCTAACGCAATCCCTAACCCTTGCTCTAACCCTAGTGGTAACACTATCCCTAACCCTACGGGTAACCCTAGCCGTAACCCTAACCCTAGCTGTAATCCTAACCCTTACCAAAGCTGTAACCTTAACCCCAACCCTAACCCAAACCCTAGCTGTATCCCTAACCCTAGCTGTAATCCTAATCCTAATTCCAACTGTAACCCTAACCCTAGCAGTAATCCTAACCCTAAACCAAACTGTAACACTAACACTAGCTGTAACCCTATCCCTAACACTAGCTGTAACCCTAACTCTAACCCTAGCTGTAAACCTAATCTTAACCTTTGCTTTAAACATAACCCTAACCCTAACTCTAACCCTAGCTGTAACCCTAACCCTAACCCTAACCCTTGCTGTAATCCTAACCCTAGTTGTAACCCTATCCCTAACCCAAACCCTAGCTGAAACCCTAACTCTAAGCCTAACTGTATCCCTAACCCTAGCTGTAACTATAAATCTAACCCTAGCAGTAAACCTAACCCTAACCCTAGCTGTAATGCTGACCCTAACCCTAGCGATAACCCTAATCCTAACCCTTACCCCAACCCTAACCCTAACCCTAGATGTAACCCGACCACTAACCCTTGCTGTAACCCTAACCCAAACCTTACCTGTAACCCGAACCCTAACCCTAACGGTCTTTACACACTAGACGCATTTTTTTGTGCGACTAATTCGCACGTTAATAATATTTTTCGAACCTGTATCCAGTCAATGCAAGCTTTCACGTCAGTGACGGAATTTCGCTGAGCGATATTGCGGCTTTTATTTTTTCGGACCAAGGTCGAATTTTCCGAGGTTTCGCTTCCGACATGTACAGACATTATTTTCCAATAACTGGACAGCCCGGAGGAGTTTATTCCACTTATACAACGGGTTACCAACAATGACTAGGCTATATATGGTTACTTTAATATTTATTGATTTTTATCGACTAAATCAGCTGAAAGTGAAATATTTTTTCTTTATTTTTAATTTTTATTTTTTTACTTTAATGTTGTCAAGCAAAACTCTGGCTGGTAGTTCTATTTGGACCGTTGTTATACAAAAACTATGGTTGGTAGCCTAGTTCTATTTGCACCGTTGTTAAGCAAAAACCTCTGGTCATTAATTCTTTGATAACAACGATTCCATCAAGAAAAAAATGTTCCTTTTCATTTTATACCATACAATCAGTACCAATTTTGGTCGTTTTTGTCATTCCATTATTTAGGAAAACTTCATGAAATCATAAGTCAATAAAATTAATCTCCCTAGCTCTGTCTTGCTTTTTAAAATAGTTCGGTCGCCGTCACGCAGTGACATTGACTCAATTTTTTTCATTGGCGCAATTTTTTTTTAGAACCTTTAATAATTTATTGGTAAAAACGCGTCGCGCTTGATGTGAATAGTCAGGCGCTTCAAAATTCGCCTCCAAATTATTTACATTTTCGTGTCGTTTATTCGTCACGTCCCTGGTGTGTAAAGACTATAACCCTAACCCTAACCCTAAACCTAACCCTAGCTGTAACCCTAAAACTAACCCTAGCTGTATCCCTAAGCCTAGCTGTAACCCTAACCCTAACCCTACTAATATCCCCAACCCTAGCTGTAACCCTAATCCTAACCCTAACCCTAGATGCAACTTAAACCCTAACCCTAGCTGTAATCATAACCCTAAAGCTAACTGTAACCCTAACCCCAGCAGTGACTGTAACCCTAACACTAGTTGTAATCCTTACCCTAGCTGTAACCCTAACCCTAACCCTAACCCTATCTGTAACCCTCACCCTAACCCTTGCTGTATCCCTAACTCTAACCCTAGCTTTAACCCTAACCCTAAATCTAGCATAAAACCTTACCCTAACCGTAGCTGTAACCCCAACCTTAACAATAGCGGTAACCCTAACCCTAATCCAAAATGTAACCCTAACCCTAACCCTAGATGTAACCCTATTCCTAACCCTAGCTATACACGTAACCCAAACCCTAGGTTTAGGGTTACAGCTAGGGTAAGTGTTAGCATTAGGGTAACAGTTGGCGTTAGGGATAGGTTACGGCTGGGGTTAGGGTTAAAGTTACAGCTAGGGGTAGGGTTCGGTTAGCATCTGGGTTAGGGATAGGGTTACAGCTAGGGTTAGGGTTACAGTTACAGCGAGGGTTAGGGTTCGGGTAACAGCTGGGTTAGGGTTAGGGTTACAGATTGGGAAAGGGTTAGGGTAACAGCTATGGTTAAGGTTAGGGTTAGAGATTGGGAAAGGGTTAGGGTTAGGGTTACAGCAAGAGTTAGCATTAGGGTTACAGCTAGGGTTTGGGTTAGTGTTAGGGTTTCAACTAGGGTTAGGGTTAGAATTAGTGTTTCAGCTATGTGTCAGGTTAGGGTTAGGGTTACAGTTAGGGTTAGAGTTAGGGTTAAAGCTAGGGTAAGGGTTAGAGTGACAGCTAGGGTTAGTGCTTGGGTTAGGGTTACAGCTAGGGTGATGGTTAGGCTTACAGCTAGGGTTAGGGTTCCAGCTAGGGTTAGGATTAGGGTTAGAGCTAGGGTTAGGGTTACCGCTAGGGATAGGGATAGGGTTACAGCAAGGGTTAGTGTTAGGGTTAGGGTCACAGCAAGGGTTCGGGTTAGGGATAGAGCTAGGGTTAGGGTTAGAGCAAGGGTTATGGTTAGGCTCACAGCTTGGGATAGGTTTAGGGTTACGGATAGGGTTAAGGTAACAACTAGGGTTAGGATTAGGGTGAGGGATACAGCGTCGGTTAGGGTTAGGGATAGGGTTAGAGCTAGGGTTTGGGTTACAGCTAGGGTTAGGGGTAGGGTTACCGCTAGGGTTATATTTAGGGTTACGGCTAGGGTTAGGGTTAGGGTTACAGCTAGTGTAACGGTTAGGGTTACAGCTTGGGTTAGGGTTAGGGTTATGGTTTGAGCTACAGTTAGGATTAGGTTAACAGCTAGGGTTAGGGTGACTGCTAGGGTTAGGGTTAGGGTTGCAGCTAGGGTTATGGTTAGGGTTATATCTAGGGTTAGGGTTAGGGTTACAGCTATGGTGAGGGATTGGGTTAGGGTTACAGCTAGGGCTAGGGTTATGGTTACATTTAGGGTTAGGGTAAGGCTTACAGCCTAGGTTAGGTTTAGTGTTACGTAAAGGGTTAGGGTTACAGCTAGGGTTAGGGTTAGGGTTACAGCTAGTGTTAGGGATTGTGTTAGGGTTACTGCTAGGGTTAGTGTCAGTGTTACAGGTAGGGTTAGGGTTAGGTTAACAGCTGTGATTAGGGTTTGTGTTACAGCTAAGGTTAGGTTTAGGGTTACATCTAGTGTTAGGGATACATTGAGGCTTATGTTTAGGGTTTCAGCTTGCATAAGATAAAGGGTTAGGGATACAGCTATACCCCTAATCATATGGATATCTGTAATCCTAACCTTAACGAAAGCTGAAAACCTAAACATAATCCTAACGTCAACTGTAACCCTAACCCTAGCAGTAACTCTAACTGTAACGGTAACCCTCACCCTCTCCCTTCCCTAGCTGTAACTCTAACCCTAACCCTAATTTTTACTGTAACCCTAACCCTAACCCGTGCTGCATTCCCAACCCTAGCTGAAACCTTAACATTGAGGCTTATGTTTAGGGTTTCAGCTTGCATAAGATAAAGGGTTAGGGATACAGCTATACCCCTAATCATATGGATATCTGTAATCCTAACCTTAACGAAAGCTGAAAACCTAAACATAATCCTAACGTCAACTGTAACCCTAACCCTAGCAGTAACTCTAACTGTAACGGTAACCCTCACCCTCTCCCTTCCCTAGCTGTAACTCTAACCCTAACCCTAATTTTTACTGTAACCCTAACCCTAACCTGTGCTGCATTCCCAACCCTAGCTGAAACCTTAACCCTATCCCTAGCTGTAACGGTAGCCCTAACCCTAGTTGTAGCCCTAACCCTAACCCTAACCCAAACCATAAACCTAGCTGTTACCCTTACCATAACACTTGCTGTAACCCTAACCCTAACCCTTGCTGTGACCATTACAATAACGCTAGCTGTAACCCTAACCCTAGCTGTAACCCTTACCCTGACCTTACCTGTAACCCTAAACCTAGCTTTAACTGTATCCCTAACCCTTGCTGTAACACTAACACTAACCTTAGCTGTAAAACTAACCATAACCCTATTTGTAACCCTAACTCTAGCTGTAACCCTAGCCCTATCTTTAACCCTAACTCTAACCCTGGCTGTAACACTAACACTAACCATAGCTGTAAAACTACCCATAACCCTATTTCTAACCCTAACCCTAACCCTAGCGGTGACGTTAACCCTAACCCTAACCCTAACCCTAGCGGTGACGTTAACCCTAACCCTAACCCTAACCCTAGCAGTAACCCTAAACCTATCCCTAGCAGTAACCCTAATCATCACCCTTGCTGTAACCATAAGCCTAACACTTACCCTATCCGTACCCTAACCCCAGCTGTAGTCCTAACCCTAACCCTATTGGTGACGATTACAATAATGGTAGCGGTAACCCTAAACCTAGCTGTAACCCTAACCCTAACACGAGCTGTAACCCTAACCCTAACCATAGCTATAACCCTAAAACTAACCCTAGCTGTATCCCTAACCCTAGCTGTAACTCTAACTTTAACCCTAACCCTAATCCTAGCTGTAACACTAACCCTAACCCGAGCTGTAACCCTAACCATCACCCTATCTGTAACCCTAAACCTAACCCTATCTGTAACCCTAACCCTAGCTGTAACCCTAACCCTAGCTGTGACCCTAACTCTAGCTCTAACCCAAACCCTAACCCTAGCTGTAACCCTAACCCTAGGTGTAACCCTAACCCTAACCCTAACACTAGCTGTATCCCTAACTCCAGCTGTAACTCTAACCCTAACCCTTACCCTAGCTGCACCTCTAACCCTGGCTGTACCCCTAACCCTAACCCTATCAGTAATTCAATAAAATAATTAAGGGTATAACTGCAAGAATTCTAGGACAGTGTATATATTAGATATTTATATTATGTCTAGTATTTCTATAATTACTTGCATACCTGTGGAATAATATATTACATTACATTACATTACATTACAGGCATTTGGCAGACGCTCTTATCCAGAGCGACGTACAACAAAGTGTATAACCATAACCAGGAACAAGTATGACGAAACCCCTAGAGAGAAGTACCGGTCCAAGTACAGGGAACAACCGCATAGTTCAACTTGGACCCTGACGGTTAAACTGATTAACACTAACAACGAGAACGGCAACAACGCAATCTATGGAAAAATAAAAATAAAAATAAATAAAAATACAAGTAGTCGTTAAGACAGTTGATGCGCCTAAGTCACCTATGAAACAACTGCCTAGTTACAACCCTAAGTTTAGTCATTTACAGGGGGGAAGGGAGGGATGGGGAGAGGTGCAGCCTGAAGAGGTGAGTCTTCAGTCGTCGTTTGAAATGGGTCACAGTCTCGCGGATCAGCCGCGGATCCCTGTTGCTGCCAGGGAGGACAGGAGGGTAGAGTGGTCCACAGTGTCAAATGCAGCGGAGAGGTCTAGAAGAATCAGGACAGAAGAGAGGGAGGCAGCTCGTGCGGCATGGAGTGACTCACTGACCAAGAGGAGTGCAGTCTCGGTCGAGTGGCCAGGTCTGAAGCCAGACTGGTGGGGATCAAGCAGGTTGTTCTCAGAGAAGAAAGCAGAGAGCTGGTTAGATGCAGCACGTTCAAGTGTTTTGGATAGGAAAGGGAGGAGAGATACCGGGCGGTAGTTCTGAATGTCTAATATGAACACTCACCTGGTTTTGTGATATGATATTAATATTGATATTTTTTAGAGATAATAAGTGTGCTTGTAAGTTTCCACATTTTCCCATGATAAAGAGGTATATCCTCATCCGGCCTGGTAAAGTACCTGAATATAATTATAGAGTTTAACATGGAGCAATTCCACCCAGACTCTTGTTCTAACCTTAACCCAACTACTGACTCCAGCCTCAACTTAACCTATGGGCCCCTCGCCGTCTTACCATGTATCTACTTCCCCTTCAATTTTGCTCTCCTTTTTCCCCACCCTCTTCCCCTTGTTTGTTTGTGGGATTTGTTTCTTGCTTCCTTCTGGGGGGTTATCTTTAATATAAAGAGAGACTTTTTGAACTGTACCTGTGTCTGCTCGGCACATTGTGGTGTTGGGCTTGTTTTCCCTTGGCTTGGCTTTGACCCTGGCCTCGAACTTAACCCCAGCCCTAACCCTAACCCTATCTCCAACCCTAACTCCTAGCCCTAACCTTAACCCTAACCCTAATTCCTGGCTTGGCCTGGCCTGGCCCGGGTATGACAGCGGCTCAGGAGGTAAGATGGGGTTATTATCAAACATACAGAGGGATTTTTTTTGCCTGTGCCTGTGCCTGCTTGACACTTCAGTGTTGAGCTTATTTTCCCCTAGCCTAACCCTAACTCTAGCTATAACCCTAAACCTAACCCTAAGCCTTGCTTTAACCCTAACCCTAGCTGTAACCCTAAGCCTAGCTGTAAACCTAACCCCAACCCTTGCTGTAGCAACCTCCTAGAACACCCTAGCAACCGCATACAACACCCTAGCAACCACCTAGAACTCCATAGCAACCACCTCGAAACACCCTAGCAAGCACCTAGAACACCCTAGCAACGGCCTATAACTCTATAACAACCACCTAGCAACACTCTAGCAACCACCTAGAACTCCATAGCAACCACCTAGCAACACCCCAGCAATCACCTAGAACACCCTAGCAACTGCCTAAAACTCCATAGCTACCACCTAGCAACCACACAAACCTCTATAGAAACCACCTAGCAACACCATAGCAACCGCCTAGAACTCCATAGCAACCACCTAGCAGCATCCCAGCAACCACCTAGAACACCCTAGCAACTGCCTAGAACTCCATAGCCACCACCTAGCAACACCCTAGCAACCACCTAGCAACAACCTAGCAACCACCTTGAACACCTTAGCAACCACCTAGAACTCCATAGCAACCACCTAGAACACGCTAGCAACCGCGTACTGTGAGTAAAACACTGAGATATCAAGTTTTAATGAAGAGTTAATTAAGCTCTGTGTATATGTGTCGCAAATCAATTCGTTGCCGTGAAGTTATAGCACATACACAATACTCTGTCTCTGCTCATACTACTGACAATATTCACTCTGTTCAGCACAAAGTCGACTTTGCATTGGCGGCAGCCAATTGTCTAGTTATAATAATAATAATAATTATTATTATTATTATTATTATTATTATTATTATTATTATTATTATTATCAAATTGTACATTATGGTCACAATGACACAAATTGGAAAATGGCACTCCAAAAAAGAGCCTTTCATCGAATACAAAAAACATTAAAGCATTTTTAAGTTGGACAAAAGTGTGAGAACAACAACAATGCAACTTTTTCTGTAAGTGAGAAGATACCTGATATGCATACACATTTATTATTAAAGAAAAAATCCAGGCTAAACCACTTACATTGTTAATAAACATGAAGCAGCAATGGGAAATTCATTCCAGGGTTTATTATCTAATATTTGCAATATATCTTACATTATTTCTATTTCCAATTTTTCACTTGTTATCCTGTCAGGCTTCTTCCAGATCTGCTCCAGTATGTTATTTTCCAACATTACACAGAACTACTTTCAATAGACTAAAATCAAAAAGGCTAAAAGCAAAGTCAGAGATCATGGCCACACCCCCAATCCACAAAGCCACACTGTTACATTCTGGACTGGTAGCTTGGTAAAAATGATGTCCTCTTGATAAATAATTGATTTCTCTCAGTAGGAGTATTGGAAAAAAGTTGATTAGTGGGGATTCAGGCAAAACCCCCGACTTGTCCCTAATGGGCTGAAATGAATATCTGATACTTATAGTTGGTGCTACACTGACTTGATTCTCCTATCAACCCTTTTTGGCAGATGCCAAATCTGGCCAATCCTTGCCCATTTAGGGGGTGTTCATAACTTTAAGGCTTCATAACTCCAGATGTGAGCATCACAGAGACTTAGATAATGTCTTACATGAAGACACTTATACCATTTAAAACATTAAATAGAAACTAAAAAAATAAAATAATTTAGTTTATTTTCATATTTGAGGTATAAATGAAGTGCTTAAATACAACAAATAACTAAGTACAAATTAAGTTGTTGTCCTTTAATTTGCAATTAAATATGGTAAACTACTGTAATACTATACTTTTCATGAATCATGAAAAGCACTCCTTGATCACAAATGTGCAAAATCTGAGGGTGATATATGTAACTACTAAAGAACTAAGAAGCAAAATGTAAGCTAAGCAGTGTACTCTGGTGTCCATCAGGGCTCTATTTTCCAGTCGGCGCATGACATGTTGCAAGCCGTCGCACTAGCAAAATAGTATTTTCGTCATGGAATTTGATGCGCCTCAGCCATTCAGAAATTTAGTGACCTGCAGATGTGGGTGAAGAGTTGCTGCTGATGGTTTGTCATTCAATATCGCATAGCACAGTGCAATTTTGCTGCAGCTCATCAGCATTTTTGGGTTAGTCAAGTCTGACATTTGCAGTCTGCCACATTTATGGCGTAAAAAGCAGGTGCAGGCCAACATACAACAGATTGGTAATTGTGGGGCTTTCCCCTGCAATGCACCGCTTATTCAAAAGCAAATCAACAAAAGCCAATTTTCGTTCATCATATGTCCAAACTGACTTTGATATAAATCCCAGAAGCAGGAAAAATGTGTACTTAGCATTTATTGTTTATTGACTTTTTATTTTTTTAGACTTTAAATTACAATATTTAGTTCTATTTTTAATTATTTATGACTTAATTACTCTTATACTTCATTGTCGTCCCTGGCATACTGTATTTCATTCTGTCTCTTTCGCCTGTCTTTAATAAGAAGAATGATAATAAACACAACTTAATAATCTTTTCATTTTAATTGACTGTAGACAAAATTATAGCTACGTTACTAACACAAATTATGGATAGACTGCCTTTGTAAACATTGTTTCGTAATTAATGGGATATGTTTTGCAACAATCTCTCTTTTTTGGCATAGTAAATGTAATATGTAATAGGCATGTTTCACGAACCAAGCCCAGTACGCCCACACGCCACACCATTGACAGTGACCATGGACAGTTTGATTCTGGAAAATAGAGCCCTTATTGTCACCAAATCTATCCCAAATTTTATTAATTCATATTAGTACAATTGCTCTTTTTTTAAAACAAATATTAATTCTACATCCCAAAAGGATAGGTGACAAAATTATATGTTCTCAGTGCACCCTCTCTTTGCAGGGATAACACAACTGAATAGTTTGATGAGATTAATAAACATATTTGGGGATCTTTCCAATTCCTCAATGCAGGATGTTTAAAAATACTTCAGATTCAGCCTGCAGTTGTGCACTGCCCTCTGCAATTCATATCACAATTTTTGATTTGGTTCAAGTCCTGAGACTAAGATGTCCATTGAAAAACACTAATCCTGTAGTCAGATAACCTTTTTTTGGTTGATTTGGAGCAGTGATTTGATTTGGTACATTGTCTTCCTGATAAATTCAGTCTCACGTATGCCATATATGCACAGTGTCTGCCTCAGATGGGGGAAAAACTCTGTCTTACTCTGCCAAAGTATTAGCCATTTCTGGTGGTATTTAATATAACAATGGACCATGAAAGTAGTGTACATGCTTTTACTTTTACCTTTAACTTATTATAGAGCTATTACCACCTTTTTTGTGGACCATATACATTAGCTTTTCTTAATTTGCTTTAATGCTTAACCCTAGATTTACCAATTGGGTTTCATCCTTAAAAGTAGAAAAGGGTATTCTGGTGGATATGCACTACTGAAACACCGTGAATTCTATATATTGAATAGTAATCTTGCCCACATTAAGAGATGTCTTAATGCCATTTACTTCCATAGTGGTGTTTGCTACAGATATAGTAAATATACGCATTTGAAGTAATTTCACATTTGCAAACATTACAATACAGTTCACAGAAAATGAGTTCCATATAAATAGCAACAGTCTCAGCAACATTCTGCCCCTGGTTTCCCCTTGTGGAATTTCTGGCTGATGGAATAAAACAGTGAGAAAAAGAACAGGTACAAGGTAATGGTCTACATCAAATAAATCAATATGCAACTTTATTACCACAAAGAACGAAGGATTCTGCAGAGGGATCAATACAGTTCCCGAACCTCTAGACCATAAAAAGGTACCATTAAGTCATGTTACTAAGTCAGTGTCTTTTTACAATGTTCAGTATTCTGCTGGAAGTAGCTCAAATAAAAAAACTGTTTTAAAGTTTGCTTTCAGTAATTCTGTGTTTTGATATAGCTTAATATCAGATTTTGTTGTGAATGATGCGTCTGTTGTCAATCAAAATCTTAGCCCAGATGTGGCTTGAAGGCAAGCTGTTCATATAGAACCTGAACAATACAAGTTTATTATCCTATTATTAAAGTAATAATCTTGAAGATTTTCATTAAAATAAATGTCTGTTAAGTCACTATCTATTGCGAATTAGGTAACACAATGGTGATTGAGCCTATTATTGTATTAATTTATATTATTATTATTATTATTATAATAATTTATGATTAAAGAACTGGGTGTCTGTGGCGACATTCCCGGGAAAAAATCACAAGCGGCGCATAGTTTGTGACGCTTTTTCCATCACCCATCAGTGGTTGGTCCACCAGAGAGGGTAGAGGCAGCTAACACAACAGGCACGCTCTTCAACTCACTTGTGTGTGAGCGGCGTACTGTTTTTTCCGGTGTCTTCTAGCGTTACAATAACAGAGAAAAGGGGGGTTATGGAACCCTAAAAGGTTTTTGTGTAACATGAGAGGTCATATTATTTGTTGGTGTAGATTTTGTATAACATTTGATGACAATATAACGTTACTAAATTACATAGCCTAGCTATTTGCACAGCTATCGCTAGCTACCGGACCATGTCAAGAAAGTCAACATTAGTTTTGACAAAGTTGCGCACAGTATCCATCTCTCATATCAGGTAACGTTGCGTTAGCTAGCTAGCTAATGTAATTAACACAATTTAATGTCAGCTAACAATTAGAGAAAATGCTAGCAAACGCTACTGACTGGTACCGACCTCGCAAAACATCTCTCGAATGCAATGCTACCTTGTTGCAACATTGCAATGTAGGTAACTAAAGGTCAGTTCAGATCAATGATTCGCAACGAGACTGGATCTCTCTGGACTGGATGCAACTTGCAAAATTCCAAGACGTCTGATTGTAAATGTTCTAACTGCACTTGGCGATTTGACAAGGTGTGTCTTTTGAAACCCCAGGCAAAGGCTTCAGACTCTCTACAACTAATCAGTTCACACCACTGCAATTTTCTCTGCAACATTCTAAAACCGTTTCGTCTCGTTGCAAATCATTGATCTGAACTGGCCTTAACGTTACCATTTTTTACATTGCAATCAAGTTCATCAATATATTATAATGATCGGAATAAAGCCGTCTTTACACAGAGCATTAACCCCGGGGTATAGGTGGAGCAGAGCCGGTCTCATTTCAGTGTAAGATGTCAAGCCGGAGAAAACTAAATAAAAAAATACGGCAGTATGGATTCGCGTTATTATTACGCTTACTCATATGTTCTTTCAGCCTCGATGCCCTTTTTTGATGAAATCTCCTGTTTTGATTGCTAATTTAACACCCAGTTCAGCTTTATTCTCGAACAGTTTAGCTAGCAAAACCAGAAACACCAGGGGTAACATTTTACAAGGCAGGGATTCAAAAATATCACAACAATCATTCACGAGAAAGACAATGTTTATTGTGCGCGAGATCCATAATTGCACGAGCCACAGCGAATCCTGCGGATTCTTCTCTTCTCTGTAGTGTAAAGATATTCATTTAAACAATTATAAAGCGCTTTGTTATTATAATTAGTCAAATGTATATTCATTTAAATTTCTCGGCTAACAATGATGGCTTGGAAAAGTTGAATGACAGAAATGAAAAAACAAGATTCTGTGGTGTAAAATGTACTTTGCCGATTTGGTGACCCATAAGCATTTTATCAGTATGCCTCTGAAAATGTTTTACCAAAGGAAACAATACATTAGCGTGTCACGGATAGTTGTCAACCTTTAAAAAGATATCAAGGTAGACTGTTGGCAAATAAGAGCAGGTGGTCAGAACACAAGATGAAAGGATGACATTGACAAATCTCAAAGCACAGGTTTGACTTCTTGTAATAACATGACTTTAAATCAAAGAGGCTGGAATACTGTGACATCTCTTAACACTTCACACCAATTCACACAATAGGCTTTCTTAAACCAGCTTTACAAAAGTGTATTTATGTATTTTGCATGACTGTATCTAAGAATAATTGTATTTCAGGATTATTTATCTTGATAGTAAGGTCTAACAAAAGATAAATCTTGCACCTTCTTAAAACTCATTTGAATGCCGATGCTGCATGAGGAGTGCAATACTGAGTAATCAGCCAAGCAAAATTTGCATCCCTTATTCCTTTTTCAGAATAGTCTTATGTCCCTGGTGTTTTTGTTCAACAGTGTTTGCATGCAATGTGGGTAGGGCCAAGGACCGCTGTTTTACTGACCTCACTGACTGAGTCCAATGAGGGTGAGAACCTACATTTAGATTAATTTTGTGTTTATTTTGGTTTTTTGTTCATCTCCAGTAGAATTTTCAATTTATTTGTTGTTTTTTTGGGATTTTGAGGTTTTGTCATTTTGTTTAAGGTCCAGGTGGGTTATTTAGTGTAGCTTAAAATCAGTCTAGAAGCTTTTGTGGAAGAAAATGGTTGCCTTGGTAGTTAAGCTTTCCTTTTCCAGAAGATCTGTTTTAGGCAGGACTGTAGCAGTATGCTAGTCATACTCAGTACTCAATACATCAGTACTCATGTATATGCCCTGACGATATTCCTTATGTTATGTGGGCTAGTATGTTTGGAATTGCGCTGCGTTTTGTACTTGTATATTTGTATTAAATATCCCTCCCTTTTTATATCAGTGATTAATATGTGGCATTTATATCCTTTTGTTACCTGACTGTTAGCTGTGACAATAGCAAGGCAACTAGAATCTATATATAAACAGTGATATCACAGCAAATATTTAGCAGAGAAGTTTAAAATTTACTAGATCTGATGAAAACCTGTTTTTCACTTACTCACTATGTACTCACACATACAAAGCACTGTTTAATAAGTCATGCATTCAAATCTAGGCCTGCCTAGATTATCAGGGCCAAGTTACTTGAAACAATTTAGGAAACATTGGATAGCATTGCTTTGGAATACAACTTGTTTAATTTGTGTGAACTAAGATAACCAATATTGTAATGGCAGACGAACAGCTAAGTTTAAAATGGTCTTCTCTCTCTCAATAAACACTTTTTTGCAGAGAGGTTTAATGTTTACTAGATCTCATGAAAAACACATGTTCAAAGTACAAATATTCCAAGTTACTCATACATACAATCACTGCCTAAGTCATTCGTTCAAACTGGCAAAATCCAGGCCTGCCATTAAAAGTATTGATATCAAAATTGTGCCAGGTTACATGAAACAATGTTGTGTAATAATAATATGGAAAAACATGGTAGGCCACTGTAAAATTAAGTTAATAGTTCTGCCCAACACTAGATATGTAGAACACAATCACTTAAAAAAATGATGGATAGTGGTTGCACACAATATTACTAAGTAGACTCAAAAAAGAAATTGTTGGATTTACCTAAAAAAAAATGGTTACATTTAGCCTACACAATAAAATTAGGGACAGTGGTTTTGTGCAATTAATCAGCCTATATGTGATGTCTTTAACTTAATCAATTTGTCACAGCCTACTTAATAATGTTGTGTGCAAGCATGCCCAATTCATTATTTTTTGAGTGTATATACAACAGTGAAAAGATGTGTTCAGTCTGATATTTATCTATGGTAGTTATGGGCTTTTGACTGACTAAGTAGCGTCTCACTAACTCATGACACAAATTAACCTTTGCTAAATGGCAGTACTGTTAACCTCTATGTATAGGTTTTGCAGAATTATAATTTCCTCTGATTAAGAATAGTACAATATTATTACTCATAATATGCAAATTCCCAAACACTTTCAAAATCAGAAATACAACCTCCAGCCAAAACGCATTTGTATCGCACAGGTTCTGCAACCCCATGTAATAATATGCACACACAATAGTTACACTGTTGTACTACACAGGTATTAGGGCCACTTAATTTGGAATAAGACCAAGCATATAATAATTTAATGTATACCCACTGACAATGTTTCCTCATAAAATATTTGTATAGGACATAATGTACCTTCATTTATGGGTCATGGAACTTTCATAATAAGAGTTTTTGTTATACTGTGTAATTTGTAAGGTCTAATTATTAGTTATTTTGAGCCTGGTTCTTTGATCATTTGAGAGCAATGGCTATTTATAGTGCAAGTTACAACCATAACCAAATGCAATACACTCAGGCAAGCAATAATGCTAGAACACATGTTGCAAGCTTACAAATTTGCATGTGATTTTAGTGAGTGAATTTTACAAGCTATATGAATATGTTAGGTTAGACATAATTTGAAACCAGGGAGATGTACCATATGTGCGCCTGTCAGGCTTTTGGAATGGTTTTTGAACTATATGGTGCTGCACAAAACCATAACTCCAGGACATGCCGGCACTGACAAGTCACAAGCTGCTGCTTCGCTATTTCATTCCACTTATCATTCTTTGTCATGGTGGGGATTAGCAGATGGATCAAATAAACTTGCATGTTCTTGCAAAACCTCTTCTTGGTTTTTTATACAATACCAATCACAAAAGCATTGCTTGGGGATACTATTTCTGGGTTTCAAAGCACATTTATGAGATCAGTCCTTTCATTTAGCCAGTATTCATCAGAGAATTTGATGTGTAATTCGGGATGAGACATTCATATACTGCTTTGATTCACACCACATTGCTCAGTTGTGTCCACAGTGAACAACTGAAATGTCTTGCATCATGATTCAGGTTACAAATGTGCCAAAATAAAAAGATGTTCTTTCAAGGAGAGATTCTTTATTTTACTGATTTCAAAATACTACTCAATTAATCACATTATGTTTGCATGTTAAATTATAGCTATTAAATACTCTTGGCTTTTTTGTATTTTACCAGCTATTTTGATCATTTTTATTAAGCTTTGATTACATATCATACATAATAATTTTAAGGAGATCATTCTGCAAAACAATTTACAGACTAAATATTTTCAAAGGAGTTTTATTGGCAATTGCTGTGTATTATATTTGAGATCAGGGAACATACCAGGCTAGAACATTGAGCCTGTTTATGGCTTCCTCCATAATTATAAAATAACAATAGAAAGTTCTCATAATCTAACAAATCTTGTAAAAAGATGGGTAAGCTTATTAAGTTATGTCAAGGACAAACCTCTATTTGAACATAGGCCCTAAACAAACTGATGTAGGTCATCTGTGTATTGTTCATAGTAACTGAAGATGTTTTTCTGTGATCAGGTAAGTGATGACTACCAAAAACACAAATTAAGTGAACAAGCTGATAAAAATTCAAATATTCAAAATATCTGTCAAATGTTTCACTCTCAGTGATGTTTAAGATGACAAAAACCTGCACAAGATAGACAATATCATCACACTTTGCCCTGAAAATATGTTTGAAATGTATCCCGTTCATACTCAACTAATATATGACAATATTTTCTGATTGCTCCTTTATTTTCTTGTTTATCCTTTTTTTTGGTACATATATCATATATCAAGTCTGATATTCACCAAAATGACTTCAAAATAAAAATACAATAAAAATACCTTCAAAATGCATTTTATAACTGAAGCCTATATTCCGGGAAGAAACATTATTCATAGTGATATTCTGTCTCCAGCTGTTATGATAAAGTAAACAGTTGGAAATACATGTTTACCCATTTTGAACCAGAATAAAACATTCAGAACACCAGGGCGCTGTTAGAGATGCAGGGATAGACAAATACAAAAGGGTACATCATTTACTTTGAGGGAATGTACTTTATACTTACTGCAATTTATGAAAAAACTATGAAAATATGCATGTAATTCTTTTGGAGAGGACCAATGTTGTAGTTAAATGACTCACTTAACATCTGCTAATTTGTCCCCATTATTTGCTAGACAGACTCCAGCTGGTATGGGAAAGGGCCTGGCAGGCAGAATGGTCCAGAGCTAGTGTTGTTGTCCTCTCACCCCTCTCCTGTTGCAAGGCCTGCAATGGTCACAAGTGTGTGAAATTAGTTCACTGGGGTCTAGAGGGCCTTCCTAGTTGTGATTTAGTAGGTCACGTTCTGTCTCTATTTCTAGGGAGGATAGAGGGTTTTATGGCCAGTATTTGTGCCCTTATTTGCTACATTTGTCAGAATTCTGTTAATGTCTGTAATGAGGAGCCTGTCTTTAGGGAGTAAAGGCTCACTTTGAATATGTCGGGTTAGAAGAGTATACACACCAATTGTGTGTGTGTGTGTGTGTGTGTACAGTGAGCTCCATAATTTTTTGGACAAAATACATTTTTTTTTATTTGGCTCTGTACTCCACAATATTAGATTTGGTTTTACACAAGGTTAACGTGCACATTCCCAACAATCCCAAGGGTATTTATGCATTTTGCATTTTGGTCTCACCATGTAGAAATTACAGCACTTTTGGGGGCTGTCTGGGTAGTGTATAGGTATAAGCACTCGCCTACCACCACAGAGACCCAGATTCAATCCCCGGCAGCGGTACCTCCGGCTTGGTCAGACGTTCCTATGAACACAATTGGCAGTGTCAAAGGGTGGGAAGCCGGTGAGGGTATGAGTCCTGATCGTTGCATTAGCGACTCCTACAGGTTGGTCGGGGCGCCTGTTCAGTGGGGAGGGGATCTGGGGAGATAGCGTGAACCTCCGCACGCGTTATGCTTTCCCAGTGAAACTCCTCGCTGTCAGGTGAAAAGAAGCGGCTGGCGACTCCACATTTATTGGAGGAAGCATGTGGTAGTCTACATCCTCCCCAGACCAACAGAGGATAGCGCATCAACCAAGACCGTGATTCACATGGGGAATTGGTATAATGACTAAATTGGGGAGAAATGGTAATAAAATAAAAAAAATTGAAATTACAGCACTTTAAAAAAAATAAATTTCTACCCCATTTCAGGATATCATAATGTTTTGGACAAATGGCATCACAGATGTTTCTGACTAGTTAGGTGTGTTCAATTGCTTCCTTAGTTATATAAGAGAGCTTTCAGTATCTAGTTTTGATTCTAGCCTTTTGAGTTATTGGTGTTTGTCAACATTAGGACCATAGTTGTGCCAATGAAAGTCAAAGAAGCCGTTATGAAGATGAAAAATAATAAGAACTAAAAAAAAGTCAAAGACATAGGCAAGACCTTAGGCTAACAAAAATCAACTGTGGAACATCATAAAGAAGAAAGAGCATTGGTGAGCTCAGAAATCACAAAGAGTCTGTTAGGCCAAGGAGCACTGTACACACTCCACAATAAAATTGAATTACAAAAAGAAAAAAGGGCATCCTTACTTTATGTATCATAGTGTCTCCCAGCTGATTATCTTGACTGAGCTTATCTGTATAGTGGGGTCAGTCTGAGTTGAAAAAAAGCTCTTGTCTCCCCCTTGATGTGCACAGTGTCTCTGACGGAGGTAAAACCAGGAATTTTGATTACTGGCACCTCGAGGTATCTGGAGGGCACTTGTGATGGGGCTACAATTTGGGAAGCATCTTTCATGTCTAATGTACCAGACTGAGCAATAACAAGCTCCACATGTGAGTGATGTTTCCCTGTGGATCCATGGGCCTGAATGTCATCTTTACTGAGTGAAACTGTGTAATGATCACTATCTGGTTATACAGCTGCCACTGCATCTGTATTTACTGCTGCTGGTGTTGGGTTGGTGTAGAGATGTAGACTGCTCTGTTAGGCATTCTGTCTTGTGGTGTTATGCAGTGGTGGAGAATGAACACACATTGTAATGTACACACATTGCATTCATTAGCCCCCTTTTCTTCAGGTTGTAGGAACTAAATGAGGACAGGAACAATCCACAATGGGAACTACACAGTATGTATTTTGAAAACTGAAAATTAGGCAGCACAAGGAAGTGATGGGGAAACGTGATGGTTATTTTTAAGACGTTATACGATATGTACAGTATGTATGTTTAAACTGCATCCTGTGCATTGTACCATTTACTGGTCCATGTATTTGAACGACTCTGGTTATTGTTTTTTTTTTTGTAATCCTTCTTCTGGCACTGTTTAGCTGAGTGGTTTATGCCCAGTTGAAAACACATAGAAATCTATTGGTACACCTTTTCATTATGGGCCTCTGACTAAAACACCCTTTGAATGTTGCCCTCCAACTAGATACTGATCAAAGGTTGACTCACTTGCTTTCGAGCTGATGCTAGAGTATTTTCTCTATTGCCATTATTTGAAAATGGTGCTTGGTCTACTTTGTGATTCTCGCAAATGACTAATTACCAATGCTGAGTACTGCAAGTTCCACCCCAATAGTTCATGGATCATAGAGAAGTACTACCTTGTACTAGACCCCACCTAGGAGACACAGACTACCTGCGTGACAGCATAACTAAGCAACAAGTCTGGTTGTGGGATGGACTTTCAATTCACCAATTCACATGGAGCTAATCAGCACTGATTAACCAGTTGTATGAGTGCTAACTAATAGGAACCAGGGGAGATTGTAGAGAAGTGTGGGACCAGACATCAGAGTTGGTGGTTTGTTGTGTGAGCTAGCTCTGAACTCTATAGCTGCTTTTCCACCGCATGGTACCCGCTAACCTCTACTCGACTCTACTCGACTCTACTCGCTTTTGGTACTAGGTTCTTCGTTTTCCCCTGCAGATAGTACCCCTGTCGTCATAGCAACGCCACATGAAACTGCCCTTTCTGACCAATCAGTGGTTCGCAGTGTTTTCACGTCACCTTTTGGTATCACCTCAGCTCGCTTGGAACCTCAACGGAGGTGATACCAAAAAAAAGTACCAGGTACTATCCACAACTTTTGCCCGATGGAACACCAAAAAAGTTGAGTAGTGTCGAGTCGAGTTGAGCCGGTACCATGCGGTGGAAAAGCGACTTATAACTATAGGAAAAGCCAGGCCTTTCCCTTGTAATAAACCCTTCATCTTAACAGACTTTATCCAATAGGCTGGGACTCGCCTTGGCAACGAGTCAAGCCTCTCTTCAGGCCATTAGTCGTAATGGAAGATGCCGAGTAACTTACATGAGTCATTAGCTGGTCCCCTGTTGTTGGAAGAAATCCTTGATCCACCTCTAAGGTTGATAACTCAGATTGGTGAAACGGCACTACATGTCCTACTGCTAGGTACTTTATGTCTGTTGTTAATGAGTATGGTTGGCATATGAGATTACGTACTCTCAATGACAATGTTCATCCTTGTCATCTAAAATGTATTTGTCTATTGTTTCAGTTGTATATTTATTTGCAGTAAAATTTTACTTAGCTTTCCAGGTGGGGTTTTTACACTATGAAATGTGCATGCTAGCAACTGAAAGGTGTTCCAGTACTCCACACACAACTGAATTTGGGCATGCCACTGTGAAATAAAGCATGCTCTGTCTGAGTGTTATTCTAGGTAATCTAGTGTAGTTACAGTCCCCTCCAAAAGTATTGGAACAGCAAGGCCAATTCCTTTGTTTTTGCAATACACTGAATACATTTGGGGTTGAGATAAAAAGATGAGACAAGAGTTCAGAATTTCACCTTTTATTTCCTGGTATTTACACCTAGTTGTGTTAAACTACTTAGAACATAGGACCTTTGGTATCAGACCACCCAATTTTTAGGTGAGCAAAAGTATTGGAACAGAGAGTATTTAAGTAAATGAAAGCAAATAACACTTAATATTTGGTAGCATATCTCTTGCTTGCAATAACTGCATCAAGCCTGCGGCCCATTGACATCACCAAACTGTTGCATTCTTCTTTTGTGATGCTTTTCCAGGCTTTTACTGCAGCCTCTTTCAGTTGTTGTTTGTTTCGGGGGGTTTTCCCTTCAATCTCCTCTTCAGGAGGTGAAATGCATGCTCAATTGGGTTAAGGTCTGGTGATTGACTTGGCCAGTCTAAAACCTTCCACTTTTTCTCCCTAATGAAATCCTTTGTTGTGTTGGCAGTGTGTTTTGGGTCATTGTCTTGATGCATGATGAACTTCCTCCCAATTAGTTTGGACGCATTTCTCCGTAAGTTGGCAGACAGAATGTTTTTGTAGACTTCTGAATTCATCCTGCTGCTACCATCATGAGTTACATCATCAATAAAGATTAGTGAGCCCACTCCAGAAGCAGCCATGCAAGCCCAAGCCATGACACTTCCTCCACCGTGCTTCACAGATTATCATTATATGTTTTGGATCATGAGCAAATCCCTTCTTTCTCCACACTTTGGCCTTTCCATCACTTTGGTAGAGGTTAATCTTGGTCTCATCAGTCCATAAAACTTTGTTCCAGAACTTTTGTGGCTCATCTCTGTACTTTGCAAATTGTAATCTCGTCTTCCGATTCTTACTACAGATGAGTGGTTTGCATCTTGTGGTACAGCCTCTATATTGCTGCTCTCTAAGTCTTCTTCGAACAGTTGATTGAGATACCTTCACCCCTGTCCTGTGGAGATTGTTTGTGATGTCACTAACTGATGTTTTGAGGTTTTTCTTCACAACTTTCACAATGTTTCTGTCATCAACTGCTGTTGTTTTCCTTGGTCGACCTGTTCGATATCTGTTGCTCAGTACGCCAGCGGTTTCTTTCTTTTTCAGGACATTCCAGGTTGTCGTACAAGCTATCCCCAATGCTTGTGCAATGTCTCTGATCGATTTCCCCTCTTTTCTAAGCTTGCTTTTCTCCCAAAGACAGCTCTCTGGTCTTCATGATAGTTTATCTTTTATAACACAAATACAGTTTTCACAGGCAAAACCCGAGGCTAAAACCAAGAGTAGACATTCAGAACTATTTATTGTTTAACCAATCAATCTAACGGGACACATCTGGGCAACAGGAAACACCTGTCAGTCACATGTTCCAATACTTTTGCTCACCTAAAAATTGGGTTGTCTGATACAAAAGGTGATATGTTCTACGTTGTTTAACAGATCTAGATAAAAATACCAGGAAATAAAAGCTGAAATTCGGATCTGTCATCTCATGTACATCTTTTGACCTCAAACTCAATTGTCTTCAGTGTATAGCAAAAACAAAGGAATTGACCTTGCTGTTCCAATACTTTTGGAGGGGACTGTATATTCTGGTTTACGAGTCCTCTCAACATCCAAAGAGCCTTATCTCTGTTTGTACCCCATTATTACCGTGGTCCCGTATGCCAAACTCATTTACCATACCGAAGTGTAATGTTATAGTGTTCCATTTGTCACACACAACTTCCCTTTAAAAGAATAACCTCAAACACATCCCTGGGACAAGGAAGTTTCAGCTTGTAATTCAGGTCTGCATGAGTGAAACCCACACTCCCCCAGAGCATAGCTCTGGTGATTCCGGTCCTGTCAAGGAAACCCATTCTCCTTCTTGATGAAAAGTAATTCAGGTGGCAAAGTGTCACCTTATTCCTGGTGCTCTTTTAGCCTCCATGTCTATATGTGGGTTTATCAGGCCATCAAAAAGAGTCCTAAGTCAGCAGGTCAGGAGCAGTTTGACAGATAGCATACCAACACTGCTTGGGAGCAGGCCACAAGGGATTCCCTTACTGGTATTTGAGCTGCACCTTACAGCAATGCCTTGCTTGGAACAGCACCTCTCTAAAAAGCTGGGTTCTAGTCTACAGGTATAAGCTTTCTCATCCCTGGAGGCCTTTTCCTCTGGTGTGTCTCTGGGGTGGTGAATGGGTGAAAGAGAGGGAGAAAAAAGAGGGACTCAAGGGGGACACATATTTGTCAGAGAAAGGAGGCTGAAAGAATGAATGCTCCAAGTTGCAACAGTGAGGACATTCTACCCTAGGGAGTCCCTGGCAGGCGTCAGCAAGAATGGTCCTAGAAATGAAGGTCATCTGATATAGCCATGTTGTTTTTGGTTTATATTTCTATAGAACCACTGGCAATAAGTTAGGCGGGGAACTTGTCTGCTGGCTAGTGGTATCAGTGACAGCTGAAATTTAACAGTGTTTTGTTGAATTACCCACATGCCTTATCCTGGTAGAATTAGAAAAGGCAGCCAGATAAAGTTGCAAGATGTAGGGAGATGGACTGAGAAAATAACCAGTTTTGACCAATGTTCCTGTTTTGCAGAATTCACAAAAGGGTTCTATATGCTGTATGTAATGCCCTAGCCAAAATACACTATTTAACAAGCATAGGCACCACAATCTCACAATGGGAAACCCTGCCAATGAAGCACCAGCTGTGGGAATCCTTCAAAAGTGAACAAATTGAGGCACATCAATCAACAGATTTATGCAATTGAAATTTTACAGCTGAGAGAAAAATGGTGTACAGCATGTGACTGAGGGACAATGGCTGTGCAGATTTTCTCAATGACAAATCCATCAGCAAGCAATGGATGAAGCCAGCAAACTTCTTGAAGCCAGATGACTTTCATAGTACTTCTTGTCCATTTTCATTTGGCTCGCTGTAAGAGTGAAATGTAATGTTAGCAGAGTATTTGATTTCTTTTTCTATTTATATTTGTGTAGCAAATTATTTTAAATAGATTTCCTGGTGTATTATTCCTCAAAATGATGATTGATTTTCCCAAAAGATTTCCAAAAAAAAGTCTCACTGATCCAGACAATATTCATCTACATTGCACATACATATACATGCGCACAAACAAACTTAAAGCATTGAGTATACAACTACAAAGCTCTGTGCTATAATGCCCCCACTCCAATACAAATATAGAAGATATTGGGTTGAACCTATTTGTACACACATTTGTATTAGCATCACATCTGTTGATTTGAAACAATCACCTAATGCACAAATATTGTCCCACCACAATTGGCACAGATGGTCTTTCCGTCTGCCTTTGGCTGGTTTAACGTCCGTTTTTAGCAGTTGTCACATTTCAGGTTTTTCACTCACAATGATGTCTCTATGGACTTACATAGCCCTGGCAAACCAGCTCAAGGTAAATGTGGCAACTTCAACTGTTCCAATGCCAAAGATACAGTTGGTTAATATTTTAATGAAGCTAGTAATGTTGTTTCCTATAATCCAATTAATGCTATCACTACTGCAGTTATTTGGATCCATATCCTTAACTGCAGCTGGAGTAAAGTTCGGTTGGATTTGCTGAGTAGCTGTAATACTTCCTAGTGGCTTGCCAGGCAGCTGTAGGTGCATAGCTGTTGCCAGTGCACGAAGCATCATTCCTACTTTGATGGTCTACTGTACATTGCATGGATTGTAGAGAAAATGAACTGCTGGCCTTACATGCACCTATCGTATGGAGTGTAGAAGAATAAAAATTACTATAGCGCGGGCACAAATAAACAAAACAGAGCTCACCATCTTTCAAAAGTCTGCTTCTTCATTGTGCTTTAGCTTGTTCTGTTTATAGTTAAACTGATTTTTAAAAATGTGATTTCATCCACACATAAAATGCAACAAAATTTTAAAAAATAACATTTTCATTGTTATACGATTCATGTTCAAATTCCATTGTCAGTACATAATATGTATACATGCTCTATAGGATGGAATGGTTAACATTGAGTCAGAAGAACCTGAAAACTGAAAAACCAAGCCATTCGTTTGGTACGCAAACTTGAAATCACAGCCCAGGGGGCTCCAGTCTTGGGACCTGAAGGGAAGCTTCTGTTAAGTGATATGAATTATACTCGACTGAAGTGTACACAGGTTTATTCAAACAAACTGGAATATCATTATTGATCATTTTATGAGTAGATGTCATTTCTGAGAAGAGATGTAATGGAGAGACATTTATGTTGATACAGTATAAAACTAAAGTGAATAGAGGGATATTATTACGGCAAGGTAATGTCGATGTTTGAGGTGAAATTCATCAGGTTATGTTGCTATGGCAACATATTATTTAGGATGATGGCAGGAATATCCCTGATCAGTGATCATTTTCCACAGCCTGCATTTAAAATGCTAAGTGGAGTTTTTTTGATTGGTTGATGTAGCTCATCAAGGACAGCCAGATAAAATGGACATCATGATAAAATTTATAATCTCTTTCATTTTCCTGTCATTTACTGGGAAATGTGTGTTGTATAAAAAGTTACAACACACCCAGAGTTAAGAATGAATATCTCATAGACTGAAGAAATATTAGAAATTAATGATCCATGTGTTTCAGATTGTAAAATCAATCTAATAAAAAACACGTTTTCAATGTACAAAAATGCCAAGTTACTCACACATACAAGACATACACCGTCTATAACTCATTCATTCAGACTGCCAAAATCCAGGCCTGCCATTAAAAGTATTGATATCAAAATGATGCCAAGTTACGGTACTATAAGCAATATAGGCTATCTTGCCGAAATTAAATAAGATTCCAAATAGCATTATTATTCCAAAGCAATGTACCCAATATTTCCTCAATTCTTTCAATATCATTTCTTTTGCAAAGCGTTTTATTATGAGAGTGAGAAATGCGAAGTGACCCTGTAAGAAATGGTTGTGGATTATGGCTATCTTTGTGTGAATTTGTACAGTTTGATGAGCGTGTACCATTTAGCAGTTTCGGTTTGCTATATATGTAAAACAGTGGCTGTGACAAAGGGTGCGGTGGTGTAAGTGTAAACGCATCAGAAACGCAGGTGAAATATGGCCAGTGTATGTACTCACGGATTTGACGGCCATCCAACAAGCCTTGATTGACAAAAGAATCAGCAAGCCCGTAGAATTAGAGCTCCCTAGGTCGCAACTTGTGTACCCTTCTGTCCTGCTCTGTTGTCCGTTATTTTGTGGAGATGCACTTTTAGTGTTTGTAAGGTTTATAAGGCATTTTGATAGGCTTATCTGCAGGTAGGAAACCTCTTCGCTGTTTTGCTAAGCTAGAACCGGAAAACTTGATAGTGGAGAATAGGAGCAGACGCATATGTCCCAGCAGGCTTTGCATATGAGAAAATAACAACAGTGTGAGAGAAATTAGGATGAAATTATGAAATTGCGTAGTTGAAACAATATGTTTTTAGCAGAATGGGCATGTAGGTGAAGGTTGACATGATCACAGACTATAGTGCGAAGTAAATGAAGTGACCATGAGCGAGCTTAGTTACCTTATCGAACAGTATATATAACAGTCTGTATAAAGCATCAGTTGTTAAAGTGGAGGGTTAAGTAACATGTGAAATCTGTTGCACTGATGTGCTTTTCTCATGTTCAGTACTAGTAATTATAATTATGAGTGAGTCATGATTTTAAATGTAATGTTTTAATGGGAGAGTTGCAGAACGTACATACGTACTAATTGTTTGTATGTGGCTAGATAGAGAACAGGGCGAGGTAACATAAATGTAGAAACGTGGCGTTTGCTGATAAGGTTTTGTACGGTAGCCAAGTAAAGAAATATAGTTCGTAGAAATTGCACAGTGGTGAACTGGTGTAACTTTTTAATAAAAGGAATACATTTTACGTCATGAATGGCATATGGGTGGCCGTGAGTGAGTTTTGGTAAAGAAAATAAAAGCGTGAGAAAACGTTAGTGTAAAGGAGGAAATTATCTGCCTGAGGGCGAGGCGGGATTCAATCCTTCAACCGGAGGTTTACCAGTCTGTGACTTTGTTAATGCAGCACCATGACATAGCCATGCAATACGTGAAATATCATTAGCAAACCTGTCCGTGGTTTTAAAGAAGAACACAGGCCAGTAAGCACAGAAGAGCTCCTGTTGAATCCATATGGCTTTGCAATATTGTAGCCGGTTAATAACGAACGTGCAGACGGTACGTCATAATGCAGTGTATACGTTCGGTGAACGGCGGGTTGATATGGTGCAAAAGCAATAATTGAGCAGTAGTAGACAATTATTAGTGAGGGTAAAGCAGGTTAAAGAAACATGTTCCTAGCTGGGCTTGAACCTAGGACCCCATGTTCCCAAGACTGTAACCTTGCCCACTAGGCCACAGGCAGACTAGCCGTTTAAGCTGGAAATGTTTCAGAGTAAAAAGGTATGGGTATTTTGCATGTGTATGCGAGTTTTTGATTGGGTCATGTAGGTGAAGATTTGGCTGGTGTCTGTAAAATGTCCAATGGGGAGACATGTTGTTAGTGGGATAGGTGGCAGGAAAAATAAGAATGAGAAGAAGAATAAGGAGTAAACACAAAATCCTCTTAGTTTGGGGCTTTATTGTGTGGACATGTGAAGTTGTTTATGAATTCAGTCTGTTGAAATGGGGTGAGAATGTACAGAATTTAATGTTTTTAAGGGCTGAGTGTCTGTGGCTGTTGTGGTTATTTCTGTGGGGAACCCTGAAAAGTGCCAAACTCGCGGTGCTGTATAAGTATGGGGCATGCCCCCGCCAAGGCGTAACTTGGCGGGATGGCATACCTGCCATCACAATTTCAATTAATATTCTGTGTGATGAGCAGCTGTTTTGAAAATAATTCATGCTTGTTTGTGTTATTAGTTTTCCACTCTTAATGGGTGGGTCTCAACAAACCTTTAGTTGTGGATCTGCACACGTTGATCTTATAATTAGTACATATCTGTGGACCAAATAAATACCCTCAATTTACATCACAAGAAGATCATGAATCAAGCTCCCTGCTGTACACAAATGTAATTTTATATTGATCTCAAATGTATTATCTATTGTATTTCCCCTGAACTTGTGTCTAAAGATATTCTTTCTATGGAAAAAGGATAGTTGTATAATTCTAAAGAGGAATAAATGAATGGTCACAAAAATACAGTATTTACATTTAGAGAGGAAGAAAATGGGATTAGTGTTGGCAAATGTTGCAAGTCAACAACCTTTGACAAGCAACTATCATTAAAGGTGATTTAATCCATATGCAAAGTAAATATTAATTCCCGTCATCACCCCCAAACGTCACCTGCAACGGTTCCGACTTTCTGCCAGTAAACCATCCCAAGCCTTTCGTTGTGATGGGTCCTCTCCACTGCCACCTCGGTCACCCAGAGACCGATCTCGCCATTAATGCTGTTCACACCTATTCTGCTGGCCTCCCTGGTGCCATGTACCCTTTCAAAAACACTGGTTCAGTTGGTAAACATGGTGTTTCCTCTGGTAGTGTGGAGATGGAGGCAAGCTCCAGGATGAACCTTCCGTGATCATGCCCACCCTTTAAATAGCTACAGAGATAATGAGATGATTGAACAATGTAGATTTCCACGGGATTAAATATTATGTTTATGTGACCTTCTTGATAGAAATCATAGGTCAATTACTAACATGGCCTTATACCAGTCTAACATCAAGTGTCCAAAAAGTAGTACATAAATGTTGATTTTTTTGAAGTAGCCTATTACATCAAGTTTATTTCTAAAGTATATATTTTCATATATTTATGAGGACTTTATGAAACTAATTTGAACCCATTTTAAGTATATTTAATGGAGGCTATTTCCTGGAATGCATAGCCTATACCATTTATGCTAACATACATATGCATCAAAAGAGGTATACTTTTATTATTTTAGCATATTTTGCATGCATATTTTTCTAAACTTATTTTTTGTAAGGGTTCTGCGCAACCGTTATTTTTATTTCAAGTAATTTGGCCTACAGTAACATAATGTTACTTTATGTTTCTAATCTTTTACCATGAACATTGCATTAGCACCTGCTATTGTATTGATTTGTCCAGCTGTGTGAGGTGCTAATTTTAGCTGTCAGATTATTCTGGATAGTTTAGGAGATCAATAATGTTTTAATGAGACAAATAGATTTTGTCCAGAAAAATATTTTTCAATATCGTAGTGTTGTTTGCAATCTATGAATGTGTGTGTGTGTTTTTTTCCCCCCCAATTATTTAAGTGTGTTGTTGTCAGTCTCACCAGTATGAAAACATTATTTGCAATTTATCACTCGTGGAGAAGGGGGATAGGCTTTGACGTAGCCTTTTCCACATCACTGATCTGCGCTTTCCTCGTTGTGCACGTGATTAGGTATGTGACATAACTAAGCATGTCTGATGGGCACACCAATAATACATCCTGGCTCAGTTGTGCTCCCCATACATTTCCATTGGCATTGCTGTCTCTACAAACAAATTACATACTCAAAGTGTGCCCTCCTATTCTCAGGCCAATGATTGCTCCCTATGCCTGTGCCCCTGTGTTTACCCTCAGACCTGTATCTGCTTCTTTCCATGCCCAGATTCTGGAAGGTGCTAATATTAGCTTGACAGTTTGTATCTCTCCTGCCTTGTTACCGTGTTTTTCACCCTCAGCTATCATCCCATTTCCTCAAGTTCTGTTAATGTCAATTCACTTCTACCAAATAATGGACAGGAGCTTAATTTATCTAAGGTTATCGATTGTCACTTTTCCAGATAAACTGAATATTTTAATGGGATTTCACAAATGGGACAGATCCTCAGTCCTGCACTTATATCCTGTTCTTTTCTCTGTCCCTGTAATTGGTTTAATGGTGGCACCACCATTTCCAGTGTGAATATAAACTAAAAGGTATTTAACCACAATGGAACAAAATTTAATTGTTTGACCTCCAGATTTTCTCTGATGATGTTTTGGCTAGTGTAAGTGGGAATAACTCCAGTTTATTTACTTCTGTCATGCTGTGAATCATGTGTTAGTTGTGATAATTGTTGAGGTATCAGTTGTGGTTAGTTGGGGTACTTGCTGGGATATCAATGGGATGTTATAGACTGGGAACAACGTGATATATGTATGTGCATACGGCAGTGGATAGCAAACCCAAATAAACCACTGTGTGCAGAAGACTAAAATGACCTACAAGACCTAGAACTTTATATCAACAGCATATTAAATTGTAACTTCCATAGTCCATTTTAAATAGAATTTTGATGTGCTTTGCGGTGCGATAAATATGTGAGTAAAGCATTGTGTGATTGATTCACTCAGTGATGGTACACCATACCTATCAGAATGGAGAGTGTGCCAATTGTATGATTTAGGTTTCATGCAAAATATATGGATGGGTTTAAAGCTTGTAAAGATGCTTGTCCTTTCCAATAAAACAGGCTGCATATGGTCACAGACAAGTAGCTAAATAATACTAACACCAGGGGAATTATTAATGTCTAAGCCTAATGAACAAAAGTCCTCATTAAAAACATGACAACCAAACTAACTATGTCTGTAAAGTTTTATTGTCAGCATGCTAAATAAGAGGACTGAATGACACTAAAATAAAAACCACAAAATTGAGCAGTTGGTACAATCCCTTGTTGCCCGTTGGTACTGATTGATATCTAATTTAGGCTGCAGCTTCACTTTCATCCAAAGAGAACACAGATGCTGAGTCTGTACTGTAGTTCTCTTTTTATTGCAGGCTGTCAGTCAGGTTTTCCACAGTTATATATAGGCAGCTATGTATTAAGATCATGGCAGATTTAGAAATTTTATATTAAAAATATTTGGGTTTTGCATGATTTATACAAGGGTGTGTCAAATGTCACTTTGGACAAATTATTCCTTTGTTCGGAGATTATGAGAATATGATTTCTGCTGTAGATGACCAGCATGCAGAATGAGTATATTTATAATCATGGCTTTAACCTATGGATATTAAATGATCTGAAACTTGGTGTTGAAAATTTGGTGTTTAAAGAACATTTTCTTAAGGGATAGATGCCATCAATAATTTACAAGCATGAATGATAGATTAAATAAAAACGCAAAAAAAATGCCAAATCAGTATTCATTTTCCCATCACCCATTTACTTGCTATGCAGTAGCGATTTCGTATGCTTCTATGTATAGAGGGCACGAGGGCATGTTTACACCACGCTTTCTTTTTTTTTTTAATGTGATCAGCCAGACATATATAATGTACTCTGTGCCATGCGCTTGACTAATATTAACAAAGATACATAATAATCAGCCTGCTAAACATTGTCAGCAGGATATTTTAAATGTGTGTTTTTTTATTTTTATTAATTATTTTTGTTCTAATTTTAATTTATTTTTTTAGGACCTAGACGTACATTTCCACTATGAAACAAGAAAAAGGACATTTACTTGAAGTCAAAAGAAGTAAACTTTCATACACTTAATTTTGTAAAGATGTTGTACTTCCTGGCTTCTCTCCAGCACATTTTCCAGATGTAAACAGTACTAGGCTGCTACTTGAAATGGTAACTTAACTTTAAAGATAAGAATTGTGGAATTTCTGTGGAATTATATCATTTTCTGTATACGTATAGGTAAAAGAAATACAAAGGATCATTTACAAAAGTGCCTGTGTCAAACAGTGGATACACATTTTAAATGTGCAATTTTATTTTCAAATGAATGAATACCATGACACAAAGATCCATACTGTGTTAAGGACTGGAACCAATAGAATTCAAATAGTTTTAGATTCATCCTAAAATTTTCAAATACCTTTTCATCGCAAGCCAAAGATTATATGAAAACTCTCATTTAATAAAGGAACTGAAAACATGTCTATGCCAAAATTATCAATTTTACAATTTTAATAATAACAGCACATATTTATTATATGACTTGTCATTTTATGACAGCAGGATTTATTTGTTGTTGGACTGTCAAGTGTTATTTTTGGCACATTCATGGAAGTGATGCAGATAGCCTTTTTGATGTTCTGGTGCTAGTGCCAATGATAGCCAACTGCATCAGACTCCTAAAAACAAGGTCATTTGTAGCTTGAGCAAATGTTAGCTGCACTATGTAGTTTATGATTTTAAAAATCTTCAATATTGTTATGGTTTTCAAACTGTGCTGAACTTTATTCATAGATGCAAATGTATAGTACGGCTATCAGTCAATCAAAATCGTGTTTAATCCATTCCATAGTATGTGTGTTTGTATTTTTGGACTATGTGAATTGATTACGTACATCCTGTTTAAAGCATTCCTTTTGTTTAACAGTTGTGGCCTTTGCAGGTGTATGTGGTAGTTTGGGCTCAATATGGTTTACATGCATGACTCCCAGTGGTTAATAGATATGCAATGCTATGGTGCCCTTCAGGGGGTGACCAAACTGGCATGCACATTTGGCTCCAAGAGAAGTGCCAGGTGAAATGCTGGAGGAGATTGCCCATCAGTGACGCCAACACACCCACACTGACAAAAGAACAGTTCTCCAGATGCATCACAGTCAAGTGGGCAAGTTATACATGATGTGATCTTATCTCATGTTGGCACCTGACCGCAAATGAGTGTCAAACAAGCCAAATATCCAGTGTCACAATACATCTCCACACACCTGACAGTGTTGCTCCTAACAGCTGGTGGCTTACAATAGGAGGGAAATAAGAATATATATTCCTATTATTCTCTGTGCATTTTATGTTAATCTACATTACTTCTTTATATTAGGGGGAGCAGTGCATGCATTATCATTTTAGTAATAAAACAACCAAACAAATTAATTTATTGATCAATGTATTATTAGTTATGTTTATTCTCCCAGCAGTTGATTTTTCCCTAGTTCTCATTAATTACGGGTTAATTATTAATTAATCATAACTTGTAATAATGTTTGGATGCATAGCTTTTATGCCATCTATGTTGGAACAGGGCAAGATCACAGTGGGTTTAGACGTAATAATCAAAACTGACAATATATGAACCTCAAATATTTTATAATAAGGCACAAGGCTACCCTTTGTGTGTAGTGGGATATTGACCCATTCTTCATGAAGGAAAGTAATTTCTTTACTTTTTCCAACCTTAAATTTAAAATACTGTATGGGTTTGATTAAAATTCTGATGGTTGCTTATGCTAAATTTTAATGATGTACCACAAAAAATAAATGAAGGTCAGAAGCTCAATTTTTAATATTCTGTCAGTCTTACATTAAAAGCATGCTCTATAATTAAGAGCCCAAGATAAATGTGAGACTGACCTGCACAGTAATTGGAAAGCCTTAAATTGAGGTATGAATATGTTAGAAATAATCAGTTCATACTGGCAAACTGCTTTTGTGTTTGTTCAGCTGCAACTGCTAGCAAGTCAGTTTTCTTCAAAGTAGATGCTCCCCTTTGGTCTGTGAGGTAAAAGGCTCAGTGACTAATGTGCTCAAAATAGGATCTGCTTGCTAAAGGCAGATAAAGTTTAATTAACTTTTAACCTTTTGTTTAGAGTGACTCAGCTGGATTCTTGATTATTGTTGGCAGTTTCAAATGTATTCCTTAGAAGACCCAACATCAAGAAATGGTAAATTGTTAAATAATAGAATGGATTCCAGTAGACCTTACTAAATTAAGAACAGTTATTTGGACAGATGATCATGCTAGAATATTAATTACAATCAAGAACATCTAATCACAAAGTTGTCTTTATACATTTGTCTCACACGTCCATTTTAAAATGTTTTGTCTGTGTGCAGGATAAATGTATTTTAATTGTAAATGAATTTTCCTCCATTAATTTCTCATTGACTCAGCTGTGATATAAGTGCATGGATCAATGCAAAGTGTGCCACATTCACTTTTAATTTGGGCCAGGAGTTTCTCCCGAAAATGATACATGGAAAACTTTACATCTGTTTTCAGTCCTTACACTCAAGGTAACACTATAGGTGCTCTCCTTGCAGTAATACGTGATAAGCAATGGAAGACTACCCCCCCCCCCCCCCCCCCCGCCAAACTTAATAACTGGTTACACCAGGGTCAGACATCTAGTTTTTAGATAATTACCTTTAATTTGATCTACCAGACTTGCTCTGTGACCATAGGACTGTGTTTGCTCTCTATCCCTGATAGCCCCTCCACAAACATCAAAGAAACATCCTTGTGGCAATCTGACTCATGCTGAGTGGTCTGTTTTTCTCCCCCTCCTTGTGATATAATAACCTGGGGTGTCCTGGAGTTTTCTCCCCCTTGAAAGTATTATAACTTTATTACCTTCCGGAGGGAACACAGGACACCAAGATATCAGCGTGTCCAGAGAATGCCGCACAAAGAACATGATCCTTTTCATTTTAAGTGAAATCTGTGACATCATTGATTGAAAATATTAATGTTTATATATAATGGCTGTCGAGCTATTCCAGTTTCTTGTCACAACACTTCCACTTCAGGTAGTCTTGACCCCAGAAACTGAACCTTTAAAGCATACAGTAAAGTGGCAGTTTATTTATGTGTTTGTTTATTTATTTATTGTGAAAACGCATGCAATCTGATTGGTTTTAATCACTGACCTGTACCTATAATTACAGGTCAGTGCTGGGCTAGCTTGAATTGTCGCTTCCACTTGCTGTCCCTGCAAGTCCATCATGTGTAAGAGAAAGCAATTTACCATTGGTATGTTAGCAAAGCACATCCCTATAAATTGGTGAACTTAACACAAATCAGACCTATTCAGGATCACAGTATCCTAAGGTTAATGTTCAGTTGAATGGATAAGTAATTAAATGTTGGGGTGAACTGCCATGTACCCCAAACAACATGATAATGATTCATAGACAGACTCAGAAAGAGATAATGTATTCTCAAGGTCAGGAATTCCTGTCCAACAAAACAATCACTTGCATTATTTTCAAAATGCAACCATCATTACAAAACACATCCACATAAATCAAATGTTGTAGAACAACACACCATGGATGCCTGATAATCATTACATTGACCTTATGCAGTTATACATGAAAATGAACTCTAATTGCTGGTTCTGATCATTATGTGTGCCTTGTGGGCCACTCTTGTCTTTATGACCCAATGCTCACCTAGCATCAAAACCCAGACAAAAAAATGATTCAAAAATTAATATAACAGTATTTTATTTAACTGCTAATCATGACTATATTATGACACAGAGTGATAAATACAAATGTACAGACATCTACCATCTTCAGTGTTAAGTGTTAGTATGCTTTAATTATTATTATTTTTTAAATAAAATTTTCAGAGTGCAAACCATTTCTTTGTTTTTGAATCAAGAATATATTTTCCCTTTGGTTAAAATACAGTAGACACCCTTGCAATGCACACAGGCAACATACTACAGTCTGACTCATGGGGTTTGTACCCATGCATTGACTCCTCTTTGTTAAAATGTAAAAGACAACACCACTTACTGAGTTATTGAGATTCACTCCAAAAATAAATAAATAAATAAACTAGAAGACTGCACTCAGTAGAGTGCAGATCTCCACTAGGCGTGTCTATCCGTTTGGAAGCAGTTTTGATCACTTGTGGGCCCTACCGGCCGGTTTTAGAACTCAATCTATTTCAATGGACAATGATGGCAATTAATTCAAATAAAATACTTGTCGTTGACCGATTTGCAAAATATTCGAGAATTCAGGTCCTTGCCCTGCTGTCAGCATGCACAACAAATATTAGGCTGATCGGCCCACTAGTTTGCGAGATTTGCTGCGGACAGCGAAACAAACACATACACGCACCAAACGCATTATCCCCTCCAGGCTCCGCCTGGCGGAGAAAATAAATAAATAAATAAATAAATAAATAAATAAATAGACTGGGGAGATGCATTGCATTGGAATGAAAATACCACAGAATGCTCACTAGCATCCAGGAACATAAATTGCAGGACTTAACAAGCTGCAGAATCTAAGCAGGAGGCAAGGGAGACCTTGTAGAGCATTCTGAAGCAGAGGACAGGGAAGCAGATTGCTTGCAACCACAATTATATTGATTTTGTTATCACAATGCTAGGAGGAGGTTTTAAGCTGATAGGCTACCTCTTGTAGGACCTGTCCGTATGTTAGAAGCTTACTGGCAGTTAGGAGGAAGAAACAGTTTGCGCATTGAAGCAAACTAGTAGTTTTTAATTCCGCAATGTTCATACAAAAAAAAAAGCAAATCATTTTACAAGTTGTACATTGATTGCATTCATTAAGAGTTTCTATTCAGCTGTATTTTCATAACTACGCAATTAAAAGCAGACAACAGTACCAGCACTTGTATCATAATTTAGTCACGCGCCTTGCCTCATTCTGCCTCCTCTTCTTCCCTTTTCTGTTATACTGGAGCCTTATTAAAATAAATGTTTCCTGTCAAGGTTACTCCAAACATATTAATTGCTGGATTTGATGAGGCTTGTATTCCAAACGCTGAACGTGCTTATTAAACAGAGCAGAGAGAATGTTAATGGTGGACATTTCAGGCCTCCTGCAGGGAGTGAGCGCCTTTGCATTTTCTGAATCATTAGCACTGTGCCACTGCGGAATGGACCCTTGTCACCGCACAGCAGGGTCAGGTTCCTTGCCAATATGCATAATTATGTGCTTCTTGTACTGTTAAGAATTGTATTTGTATTTTTAGAAAAATCCTTTCTGAACAGATGCTGATGGTTATGGACATTGTGTATATGGCTATATGTATGTAACATTTTTGGGCTATAAGCCAGTGTATAAGCGATAAAGGAAAAATCATCAAAAAATGACTAGATATACACCACAACTTAATGGACAATTTATTTTATGGAATGGGCACAAACATTTGTTGAAGAAATACAGAGATTAGTAACACTAATTTGATCCAAGTCATTCTGACACAAGTTTTGCATTCTCATCTAAATGCATTTCACAATTATATAGTAGCAGGCAGTAATATCTGACTTATTCAGAAATACTATATATATTTAAAAAAAAAAAAAATATATATATATATATATATATATATATATACAGTACTGTGCAAAAGTCTTAGGCACCTGTAAAAAAAAAAAAAATGCTGTACAGTTAAAATGCTTTCAAAAATAATGAAATGAAAGGTTATAAATATCGAAAAAATAATATAAAGAGCAGTAAATAGTTAAAAACTAAATAAAATCAATGTTTGGTGTGACCACCCTTCACCTTTAAAACTACATCAATTCTCTTAGGTACACTGTCCTGCAGTTTTATAAGAAAACCGGCTGGTAGGTTGTTCCAAGCATTTTGGAGAACTTGCCACAGTTCTTCTGCAGATGTTGGCTGTTTCGCTTGCTTCTGGCTCTCCAGGTAATCCTAGAGACCCTTGATCAAGTTTTTATCTGAAAAGTAGTTTATTACTTAAAATATTACTTTATTTAACAAAATACAAAAATGTATCTGTAAAATTAAATTTTTTGGAAATCTCAAATTTGCTCTTTTCTACTGACACACTAATGCAGAAAACAAAAAAATAAACATCTAAGACCAAATATATACTATATATTATATTTAAAAATCTAGGGTGCCTAAGACTTTTGCACAGTACTATATATATATATATATATATAAACTCACCGGCCACTTTATTAGGTACACCTGTTCAACTGCTCGTTAATGCAAATATCAGCCATCATGTGGCAGCAACTCAATGCATTTAGGCATGTAGACATGGTCAAGACGATCTGCTGAAGTTCAAACCAAGCATCAGAATGGGGAAGAAGGGTGATTTAAGTGACTTTGAACATGGCATGGTTGTTGTTGCCAGACGGGCTGGTTTGAGCAGAAACTGCTGATCTACTGGGATTTTCACACACAACCATCTCTAGGGTTTACAGAATATGATCTGAAAAAGAGAAAATATCCAGTGAGCGGCAGTTCTCTGGGCAAAAATGCCTTGTTGATGGTAGAGGTCAGAGGAGAATGGCCAGACTGGTTCGAGCTGATAGAAAGGCAACAGTAACTAAAATAACCACTTGTTACAACCGAGGTATGCAGAAGAGCATCTCTGAATGCACAACACGTCGAACCTTGAAGCAGATGGGCTACAGCAGCAGAAGCCAACCCGGTACTAGCAAGGTGTACCTAATAAAGTGGCCGGTAAGTATATATATATATAGTATATGTACATATACACGCATGAAGGTGGTATATATGTTTATAAATATGCATATGTTGTATATATAAGCTCTGTATCTGACTGCGCTGGTTTCTACTCTTGAAACACATTCCTTTTAAAAAAGAGCATAAAGTAAAGATGGCATAAATTTATGTAGGCTACATTTAGATATTCCACTTGTGTTTCTGTCAGTTCAGCAGGCAAATCTATAGGCACAACTTTTAAAATGTTGCCCATTGTAATAATTGTAATTCAAATGACAGTATGGGCTCTATTTTAACGATCTAAGTACATGGTTTAAAGCGCATGGCAGAGGTGCATTTAGGGCGTGTCCAAATCCACTTTTGCTAGTTTAACGGCAGATAATCTGAGCGCAAAGTAAGGCGCATGGTTCAAAGGGGTTGTACTTAGTCTCTTAATTAATCATAGGCGTGTTTTGGGCGTAACATGAAATAAACCAATCATCTACCATACCATGTGTTGCACCTTGGCAGATTGCTATTACAATGGCGGATTTGCCAAGTAGTAGGAAAGAACACTTCTCTGCATAGGAAACGGATCTGCTCATGCGCGAAGTGAAAGTGCACAAGCAGGTCATCTACGGCAACAGCAGGATTCCACCAAATATTATATTATGAATATTATGTTAATATATATATAATATAATATTAATATTATATTACCAATATTATGACTAACCATTATGACATGTATTTTTAAAAAATATTGTGCGTTGTGCACCCGCCTATGTAGGCACATATTACTATCTTCATAATTCGCCGTTAAAATAACAGTAAAATACTGCGCCATTGACTTAAGACCAGGTTTTTGTTGGTCAATCGCGCAATCGCTTTCCGCTGCATCAAGATAGCAATGCGCCAACAATGCGCCTGACCACACCTCATTTTAAGACCAACTTAGGGCGCTCAGATGGGCGCAAGTACATTTGCTATTTAAACAAGGTGGGCGTTGGACAGGAAAATTACAACTGCGTCGGTCTGAAACTATCACTGCGTTGCACTTGGCGCCGGTTTGAAAATAGAGCCCTATGTGTCACAAGACTCCTATTCAAGCTAAACAAAACATTTCCAATGCTGACACGGTTAGACTCGCTCAGTTCTTTAGATCAGCTCCCGCACTGGATATCTTGGCCCCATTCCACTACTCTTTCCCTTCGTCTGACAACTCTTTACATTTATCAAATCCAAAGCCAGCAGCATGACAGAGGGAGAAACAATTCCTGTTTTTTTTTTTTTTTTTTTTTTTAACGTGTCCCATTATGTACTCCTTTCCTTCCAACTGAGATCTTAACTAGGTGTAAGCGTCTAACCGCAGAGTGAATTGGGAAAACACTGCCTTAGTTGATTTTATATTTTAAAGAAAACAATAGATTGTTTTATGCAGAATTATTGTTTATGTAGTCCAAGGAGGTTGCTAGAAAGTCACTATTAGCTTGTTTTTCCCTAAGGAACATCTACCTTTTGTTGTTTATATATACAGTACAAAGATAGTTTTTCTTGTTAAAGTAACATAATACAGGACTTTATATTGCCTACATTTTGCTTCATAACATCCGCTTTACTGGATTTCAGTCAAGTAATTCTTCAGACACACATGGAAAACCTCACATCTAAAATGGCCGAACTGCACAGGGAGTTGTGCCTCTGGGCAGCTTTTTCACAGCTGTCAGCAGACACCCGAGTTGCCAGCCAATAATCAATTGTAAGGTTTTTCTAAGATAAGAACAACGGGACTGATAGTTCAGCATTTATCTCTGTTACCTCACCTGGTATAGATACACTGCAAGCAGCTAAAGCATACAGACTGATAAAGTGATACAGAAGTTCATGTACATTCATGTAAAATATCACTTGACACTCATCTTGCTCCAATTGTATAACTTAATATGACACACCTAGAATACTTAAATGCCTGTACTGTGACTTTTACCTGAATATTGTTATAAAAAAGTGTTTTTCTGGTTCACTTATTTCAGCTAAATAGATGTCTAAACACACTGAAAACAAGTCTTGTTAACACATATGCCTATACAGGAAAAACAAAATAAATAAAATGTTGGTAAATGGTAAATAGTGGGACACAAAAAAATCCCTAAATCCATAAAGCCAACCTTATTTTAATTAGCAAACATGAAGCATGATTTATTTTTTTAATGTTATGATTTGATGTAGGTCTCTATGGGAGTGTCCACAGCAGAGGAGGTTAATTAAACATTTCCACTGAGTTTTCCAGTCCTTTTGTATTTTTCCCCCCAATGCACAGTCCCAGCTCAGCAAAAAAAAAAAAAAGTTTCCACAATCTGGGCCAATATGCCGGTGATTGCAGCTGTTGTATACCACCTCCATTTCAAAGGTGGTACTTGCTGACCCTGTTCACCCACCTTGAGAATTGTTAGAGGTGACAGTTTTCTTAATGGAAACACAAAAGCCTCAAATTACTTACAGTAAATTACTAATAAACCAAGGGTTTGCATAAAACTTACCAGAGAGGTTACACTGAAGGGCACATATATTAAAAGACAAATGTAGAATCTCTGTTGTTTGACTGCCATGCTGGTATTTCTCTTGCTCAGCAGCAGGGGTGTAGTGGGGCTGGAGTGTGGCGGTGCGGCACTAAGTTGGTTAATTTTAGTGGAGTTCGCATTAATTCCTAAATTTATGTTGACAGAAAAATAAAATAAAATAAAATTTATTATCCACAAATAAAGCTAGAGGCCAAAGTATGTATAGCACAACTAGCCTAATCTTGGGCAATAAAAGAATAAAGAGTGAAATCAGTGGCGTAGGTTTGAACATTGGGGGGGGGGGGGGGGGGGGGGGGGGGCATTAAGCGTGGGGTCTGGGGGTCCTCCCCCAGGAAATGTTGAGCGTCAAACACTTCATTTCCTGCATTCTGGTTAATTTTTATGTACCAATTTGTGCCTTTTCTGCATCAATTTATGGTGGAAATGTAAAGGAAAACACAAAATCCAGGGGGACAAATGCACATGTTCTAAATATTGAGGGGGAGCTAACGTTAAAAAGAGATATCGACAGGTAAAACAAATTTGTAATTTTACAAGACATGTCCATAACGTTACACAAAACATTGGCTAAAATACTAACACTGCAACATGGGGAGTCATGTTAATTCCCTGCTTAGCAACTGAGTGCAGATAAGTTCTGTGAACATCACATTCAGACAGTGTACCGATAGCTATTAACTAGCTAGCTAACATTGACCTTAGCTGGAATATTGATAGGTAACGTTACAAATATAAGACTACCGTTACCGTTCTTTCCCACCGCTGTGAGTAACTGACTTTAGCTGACGTTGTCATTCCTGGCCGTGAAAATCATAGACATGTATATATTTATATCTATAGTGAAAACTGCCTTGCTTGTTTACATTTTGGACAGATGCTAGTGGGTAAATCTATCCCTGTTTCCGTCACAGAACTTTCGACACAAGCAAAATCGGAAGCGCTATCCTAAAATTTATTCTTACCATTTTTATTTCTATAAGGGTTATGGGAAATGAAGTCCATATTATGATCGGCTTGAGCAATCACCTCTAACTGTTGACTAGATATCCCATTTGTGCTTTCGTAAGCTCAAACTTTTCGTAGCCATGGGGGTAAACCATTGCTACTGTGTGAAGAGGGGAGTCAATAATTCACATTATTTTTACAGGCGTTACAGACCTTTCCGCATAATTTTGAAATAATCTTTTATTGCTGTTGAAGCCTTTATTGCATGAAAGCTTTACATGGGAGAGGGATCAGTTATGGTTGGGGGTGGGGGCAATTCGATTCTTTACAAACATTGGGGGGGACACGTCCCACCCATCCCACCCGGTTCCTACGCCAATGAGTGAAATAGCCTGCCTACTCAACAATTGACAACCATTTAAGGTGTGTGGTTATATTTTGGTTAGGGTTAGGGTAGTGAAAGGTAACAATTCCACCTTTAAAAAAAAACAAGTGTAACAGGCTTTGTACAGGGCTAATGACGCTTGGCCAATCAGGTAACTCTGAAATAGAATTAGAATCCATTAAAATTTGAAATAATGAGAAGGCAATTTAATATGCTTCCCTTTTTTTTTTGGAAAAGTGAAAAAACAAATGTTACTAGTTTTGATCATTCTTTGTTATGCTGTTGCTACATAGGCTGTTAGCGTTATAATCACTATTACCTTGTTAAAAATCAATCACTGAATCGATAAAGCCTATTTTTCCGTCATTGAGGTCTGTTATACTGCTTCTACTTCTGAAAATGTGCATGTATAAACAAATAAATGTTCACTTCAAGGGAGTCATGAGAGACGCAAGTCTCCACTGCATAACAAAAAAAAACCCTCCAGAAATAAGTTATTCAACTGAGGGAGGGTTTTATGATGTCAATTTGTGTAATCCGGGTTCAAGGAGTTTAAAAAAATGAGCTAGGTGTGAAGGTTCCATAAGATGCTACTGATTAATGTATTTGTGACTTCTGTCATGTAAGTATTTGTGACTTCTGTCAATGTAAGATACCTTTTACATTGGTGGACAGTGTGCAAGTTCTAGGATAATCCCATGGTCGATACAGAGAAACATTTTGTATTCTATTCAAAGGCACCTTCCTACATCAGCAGACTCCATTTCAAATATGTCCTCCCCTTTGCATTTCATTGGGGGCAGTATGAGTTCTAAATGCCATAAGACCTTCATATATCACTGAAACTGGATGTCTGTGTTTGTCTTTTCCACAGATGAAACCTGCATTTGGAGCAGGGAGGGCCCTGGTAGTTATTGAAAATAGGTATTAGAATGCACAGCTGAATTTCATATGATATGCAAACTCTGTCCAGCATGTAGAATGGGACAAGAGTTACTGGAAATGAAGAACAGCTGACAGGAAAAATTTGCATACTTTTTCAATAGGCATTGTACGGACCCCCTATGTTGTTGAAATAGAATTAAAATACTTTTGCAAAAGCACAGCAAACACTTTTGCATGAATGCAATACTTAAAAGCAGGTTACACACACTACCTGATTTACATCCTCAACTTGTGTCATGCTATAGACCATTGGGCTGGCTATAGGCACACTATGGGTCCATTGGGCATACGACCTGTATACATAGCAAGTGTAGCTATTTAACGCTAAAACATTATTAAATAAACTTTAAAAATTTTCATTTAAGCAATGGGTTAAATTTGTTTTATTTTGTACAGTAACTAGCTAATACTGATCATTTTCACACCTTTTTTATGAGTGACATTAGTCGACTGACTGCTGTTGATGAATTCAGCTAGGTACCTTGTTTGTGAACTAACAGCTGATCAAATATGCAAGGTTAGCTAGCTAGAAGCTTTCTAATTTACTGGCCTGATATAACCAGTGATGGAGGTTAAATGGCTTAACACCATTTTATTTGCAAGATAGCTAGCTGATAAGTAGTTTAAACACTGACAAAAAAGTGTTATGCATACACACAAAAGCATTTATTTATTTATTTATTCTTGCAAGGTCTTTTCACAGCTCTGTGTTAATTATTTCATCTTATTATATAATCAAGGGATGTGAACAGCAGCCATTTTCTTTCCACCAGAATGCACTTCACATGTCTGAGATAGAGATGGATGGAATTATTCAACCATTTAAACTGGGAGATGAATAGATAGTAGGTTGAGGTTATTTCCAAGACACTGCAGAACCCCTTAATCTTTCCAATAAGTGCAATTGTACGTTAAATGACCACAGATTGAGTCAGGAAATTAGTTTAAAACCTCATCGGAAGACAGCGACTACTACAGCGCCATGTCCTCATCACTGCTCAGGGGTAAGGTAAGCCTTTCAATTAGGCTACACCTTGAAAGAAGAAAAAATAAATCTAATGAATCAGGAAAACTATAAGTACCAAAGGCTGGAAATAATGATAATGTTTTGAAAGCACACAGCTATACAAGGTCAGAGGAGGAGATGCAAGGCATTGCTGAGGCATAGAGATCAGACAAACTTGTTACCCTTATCCATGTTAAAGTTTCATGGTACACATTTTTGCCAGGCCAAACCTGGACAAATTTCCTTAAGTGGCAGGATTTGTTTTATTCTGCAAATTTTGTATTTATTTAAAAAATAATTCACAATATTAACTTTTTTTTAAAGTAGACATTAACTTAAGGTATAATGCTAAATATTTTGCATGGATCTTGATTCACAATGGAGAAAAGGCAGAGTATTATTGGCTTTAAACACAGCAAGGAGCAAATGTGTTTGCTCTAATTGTATCGCTGTTTTCCCTTGTGTTTTGCCTACCCATCTTCAGATAGGGAGGTGTTTGCTTGTGCCTTTCCACAATGGGAGGAGTCGCCACAGTCCTAAAGCCTAGGAGACTAATCACACATTCCACAACACTCCATCGCAGCCCACTGTACCTCAGTTTTGTCTATTTTTTGCAGAGTTGTGGATTACTTATTTTTCAGTACTCAATAAACACCCTTGTGGGTTACCCCCTCCTGCATTCTAAATAGAAGAGGGAGTATAAAGAAACTGCCAAAAATTTATTTGGACATTCCAAATGCATACAGAATTATACCCCATAACCCAATAGCATATTTCACTAAGGCTTAGCATAGCCTAGGGGCTGGAATCTTCATGAGATTTATCTCAATTTTCTGTCCATCAGCAACAGAAATCTGATTAACATGATCGAGGAACAATTTTAGTCATATAGAATATAGCAGCTGCCAACTAGAGCCTTTGTGAATCTTATAACAACTAAGGCTATGGTAGGTTGGGTTAAAAAGGTACAGTTGGTTTGTTCCTTATAGTGTGACCAGCTTGTAAGACATTTTAAAGACGTTTTTCTTTCAGAAAGTGACAACTTCACAGTTGGATGATTTCATCTTTCAAACATTAATGGTGAAAAAATCCAGATAACAGCTTAAGGAAGTTATTAAAAGGACACAAATACAAATAAAATAAACTAAATAGTTTTTGCCACAAGCTCAAAACAGTAATTCCAGGGCACTCTTAATCACTGTAATTCTACCAGTAAAATCTGTTTAATTTCTAAAAATAATGACCGACATTTCAGGTGATATTGTCTCAAGAAGCTTTAACATTATACAAATGCAGTGAAGAAGTTAAAGATACCACAGAAATCGCTGAAGCTTACTTAAAAGAGAAAGCCAGGACAGAAATTATTGTTCTAAAAGAGATTGATACTCCAAAAGATGCAAGGTTGCCACATTGCAAACTTCAACAAAACACACAGGAAGAGCTTGGTTACTGGAGCCTTATTCAAGTATGTACAGTTTGACGTCTGTGTATAATACAATAGCAAGCTAATCTAGTATGTAAAGTTTATGAGTAAACTTTAGTGTGGTTGCTTTGGGAGTTGTTTAATTGTCGACAGATAAAACAGTTAGAGAGCTCTAGCATCCCACCAGCAAAAAGAGACCCACCTGTAACACCCTGACAAATACAGAGTGTTACAGGTGGGTCTCTATTTGGCAGGGTGATACTGGAGGGACTCTATTGGGCAGGGTGATACAAATGGGTCACTATTTGGCAGGATAATACAGGTGGGTCCCTATTTGGCAGGGTGATACAAGCGGGTCACTATTTGGCAGAGTGATACAGGTGGGTCACTATTTGGCAGGATGATACAGGTGGGTCACTTTTTGGCAGGGTGATACAGTTGGATCACTACTTGGCAGGATGATATAGTAGTCTCACAATTTGGCAGGGTGATACTGGTGAGTCACTATTTGGCAGGGTGATACTGGAGGGACACGATTTGGCAGGGTGATACTGGTGGATAACTATTTGGCATGGTGATACTGGAGGGACTCTTTTTGGCAGGGTGATACAGGTAGGTCACTATTTGGCAAGGAGATACAGGTGGGTCACTATTTGGCAGGATGATACAGATGGGTCACTTTTTGGCAGGGTGATCCATGTGGGTCACTATTTGGCAGGGTGATACAAGTGGGTCAATATTTGGCAGGGTGATACAGGTGGGTCACTATTTGGCTGGGTGATGCATATAGGTCTTTCTTTAGCAGGGTGATACAGATGGGTCACTATTTATCAGGGTGATACAGGTAGGTCACTATTTGGCAAGGAGATACAGGTGGGTCACTATTTGGCAGGATGATACAGATGGGTCACTTTTTGGCAGGGTGATCCACGTGGGTCACTATTTGGCAGGGTGATACAAGTGGGTCAGTATTTGGCAGGGTGATACAGGTGGGTCACTATTTGGCTGGGTGATGCCTATAGGTCTTTCTTTAGCAGGGTGATACAGATGGGTCACTATTTATCAGGGTGATACAGGTGGGTCACTATTTGTCAGGGTGATACCGGTGGGTAAATATTTGGCAGGGTGATTCAGGTGGGTCACTATTTGACAGGCTGATACAGTTGGGTCGCTATTTGGTAGGGTGATACAAGTGGGTCACTATTTGGCAGGGTGATACTGGTGGATAACTATTTGGCATGGTAATACTGGAGGGATACTATTTGGCAGGGTGATACTGGAGGGACTCTTTTTGGCAGGGTGATACAGGTAGGTCACTATTTGGCAAGGAGATACAGGTGGGTCACTATTTGGTAGGATGATACAAGTGGGTCACTATTTGGCAGGGTGATACATGTGGGTCACTTTTTGGCATGGTGATACAGGTGGGTCACAATTTGGCGGGGTGATACCGGTGGGTAAATGTTTGGCAGGGTGATTCAGGTGGGTCACTATTTGGCAGGGTGATACAAGTGAGTCACTATTTGGCAGGCTGATATAGTAGTCTCACAATTTGGCAGGGTGATACTGGTGGATCATTATTTGGCGTGGTGAAACTGGAGGGATACTATTTGGCAGGGTGATACTGGAGGGACACTATTTGGCAGGGTGATACCAGTGGGTCACTATTTGGCAGGGTGAGGCATATAGGTCTTTCTTTAGCAGGGTGATACAGGTGGGTCACTATTTGTCAGAGTGATACAAGTGGGTAACTATTTGGCAGGCTGATATAGTAGTCTCACAATTTGGCAGGGTGATACTGGTGGATCATTATTTGGCATGGTGAAACTGGAGGGATACTATTTGGCAGGGTGATACTGGAGGGACACTATTTGGCAGGGTGATACAAGTGGGTCACTATTTGACAGGGTGAGGCATATAGGTCTTTCTTTAGCAGGGTGATACAGGTGGGTCACTATTTGTCAGGGTGACACAGGTAGGTCACTATTTGGCAGGGTGATACTGGAGGGACACTATTTGGCAGGGTGATACAGGTGGGTCACTATTTGGCAGGGTGATACGGGTGGGTCACTGTTTGGTAGGGTGATACTACAGGGACTCTGTTAAGCATGGTGATACAAATGGGTCGCTATGTGGCAGGGTGATACATGTTGGTTGCTATTTGGCAGGGATTTTGTACACTATTAAATAGCTGCACTGTGTCACGAAATTGTTGCTTTTTTACTGGCCAAACATTCAGAAAAAAGCACCCATTTTAAATGTTGAATGTCTCAGTCTAAACATGAACCCCCATTAACATTTCTAGCCACAACTTCCTGAGATAAAATTTGAAAAAATCTCATGTCTGAAACTTTGTTCCCCTTAAAAAAATGAGTTTAAAAAATAAAATAATCCGTAAATTATTATTATTATTATTATTATTATTATTATTATTATTATGAATAGTAGTAGTAGTAGGGAAAATATTTTGAGCAGGGTGTGTTTCAAACAAATGCAAAACCGTGACATTACTATTTATATATTTGTTGCTTTAATTACCTAGTAAGACCCAAGAAACCACCTAGTAAGACCCTAATAATCACCTGAAAAGACCCCAGCAACCATGTAGTATACCCTAGCAACTGCCTAAAACACCCTAGCAACTATCTAGCAACGCACTAGCAACACCCTAATACTGTGCATCATAGAAACTACGTAATACTGCTATCATAGCTCAACTAGAATACTCATTATAATGACCATGCTACCTACACTGTATTGCTGTAATGCAATTAATTAAATTGTTTAATTATTTATTTAATCTATGTTTAACTTGTCTGTTGATTGTTCAACCCATTAAATTAAGGTGGTTGAGAAAGAACAATAGGTTGAGTTCTGTCATAAAGGATTTATGTCATGTATACGTGTAATCAGCTTCAGGTTTTTCCACAAGGCACAGGTGAAGATGTTACAAAATAATTTAGTGGGTAGACAGCATTGTTGACATGCTTTTGGTAAGCTATAACAGTATATAGTTAAATGCATTCTTGCTTTATGGCTTATATTGGCTACACTTGCAGCAAGTAAGAGAAAAATACTGTGGCATAATTGTGACAGGTGACCGATACATGTCCCCGAGGGGCTAATGCTGTAACTGCAGGCAAATAGATAATGTATTTAATTAGTTAAATTGGTGGAAGTACTGAATAAATAGCCTCCAGAGGATAACAAGAGGGTGGCACGGTGGTGTAGTGGGTAGCACTGTCGCCTCAGAGCAAGACGTTTGTTGGTTCAAATCTCGGCTTGGGGCTTTTCTGTGTGGAGTTTGCATGTTCTGCCCATCTCCTCATAGGTTTTTTCCAGGGACTCCAGCTTCCTCCCACAGACCAAAGACATGCCGGTAGGCTAATTGAAGACTCTAAATTGCCCATAGGTATGAGTGTGTGAGTGAATGGTGTGTGTGCCCTGTGATAGATTGGCAGCATGTCCAGGTTGTATTCCTGCTTCTTGCCAAATGCATGCTGGGATAGGCTCCAGCACCTGTATCTGCTCAGGATAAGAAGGTATAGATAATGGATAGATGGATAACAAAAAAAAAACATTTCCTACAAAATGAGATACAGGGTGTGAACAACATTTTGCTTATTTCAAAAAAAATTTTACGTTCTATGAACCTGGTCAATAAAAGGCTTTCAAACAGTAGCTCAAGCATCACAGATTATTTATAATTTGATGTATTATACTGTTTTGTCAGTCTGGTTAGCTGTGTCTTTATTATTCTAGCTAACTGGACAAGTCATGCAGCTTACATTGCTTTTAAAGCACAAGCTAATTGCTTTCTCAAGAACTCTCTATAACATTAGTTCTAGTTTCATTATAAAGTTGGAATGGATTGTCCAGCTTAAATGCTGTAGGAGGAGAAGCGTGCAGAAATTTAGGAATAACGAAAGGAAGTATGCAAGTGAACAGGCAGTGGGTTGCTGAAGCAACCACGCTAATTATAAATAGACAGTGAGAATCAGTGAGCCAGGGTAGTTTTGTGTTACTTTTGAATTTGTGATTTTTTCACATTTTCAAGTGTTTCAAGTCTTAACAGGGCAATCTCTTCCTGTATTCAACCAGTAAAGACATAAGTCTCAGAATCTTCAGAAATGTGCATGTCACACATAAGCACTATGGATGAAAGAAATGAAAGAAAACAAATGAAAGAAAACATTTAGTTCCTCATAAGTATTGGGTTATTTATATTAGATTCACCATACACTTTTGGCATATCAAACATGTATGCAAAAAAATCTGCTTTTAAACCACTTACATAATTCAAAAATATGAAACCTAACAATGTCAGGGAATAAAGAGATTCACCTTATACATTCAGATCTTATCTACCAGATCATCTCCTTAGTAATCCTTTTAATTTTCAGACAGCACAACAACCTTGTGTCAGGGTCTGATTTCCTAGGCTGCATTTTGTACACAGTCATCCTGTATCTGTAGAGACAAATATCTGCTGCTTTGGCATTCCACACCAACCGCTGATTTCAAAATGCAGTAGAAAAATTGTTTGTGTGAGCCAGTCAACCATGAGCAGAGCAATGGGTGATGTTAGAGATGCATTTGTGGAGGTCGGCTGGCAATTTATTGAAATCCCAACAACAGAGGATCAGCAGAGAGTAAAGCAAGATTGTTTTGCCATCACATTTCCCCAGTATTCTAGATGCTGCTGATTGCAATCAAGTCACAAAAGGAAAACAAAAACTGTTCCTGCACTCAAACATAGCTTCCATCACTCAACGTGCAAATGACTACAAATACATTTTTTAAAAGAACACAGTCACACATTTTTCCAGTTCCTGTAAAGACTGTTACATTCTATGGCAAAGGGAGATTTATTCCAATTTATGTTCCAATGAATACCCAACCATTTCCTAGGCATGCTATTTTCATTGATTGGTCAGGTACAATAATCAAATGGCATGACAGTTTGCATTTAACAATCGATTTCTCTCTTTCCATGTCTATTATAGGTGACAGTGGCTATCCGTTGCATGCCTATGTGTTAACCCCTCAGCACCTGTAAAGGAAAGTCACAATGAACCCATTTGATGGAGAACAAGGGGAATACAAGGAGATGCGGATACCTGAATGTAATATAATGAAACAAAGACTCATCATGTTTCTCAGTTGAAAAAGGACCATTTCACCTGTGATACAGCAATTGAAATATATAAAAAATAATGTCTGTGAATATACCCTTAAGATACGATCAAATGGTACAAAAGTATAATCCATCTCATAAAATTAATTGTTAAATCATGATTATGAATTTCTACATTAAATATTAAAATAACCAAATCTAACAACAGGTGTAAGTTTTTTGAGGTGGTAGGCTCAGAAAATAATAATCAGACTGAAGATGAGGTTTAATAAAATAGAATTTATTAAACAAGCAAACACATCTGAGCTAAAACCCTAAAAGGCTAAATAAGGGAGGATATAGAAAGGGAGTGTTGCATGTGTGTATATAGCTACACTACATGGCCAAAAGTATGTGGACACTTGACATCCAATATCTCATCCAAAATTATGGGCATTAATGTGGAGTTGGTCCAACCTTTGCAGCTGTAACAGCTTCCACTGTTCTGGAAAGGCTTTATACTGGATGTTGGAGCATTTGCTGCAGGGATTTGCTTCCATTCAGTCAGAAGAGCATTGGTGAAGTCGGGCACTGATTGGGTGATTAGGCCTGGCTTGCAGTTGGCTTTCCAATTGATCCCAAAGGTGTTGCATAGGGTTGAGGTCAGGACTCTGCAGGCCAGTTAAGTTCTTCCACACCGTTCTTGACTTAACTGTTTCTATATGAACCTTGCTGTGTGCCTGGGGGCGTTGTCATAGTTGTGCAAGTGTGTTAGTTAAACACAAAGCTTCATTCATTTAGACATATGCAGGAGGCGGCCATCTTCACCCATCTTCAACAGCAACAACCCCTTTGCACCAGGTTAAACCCCCAGTGGCAAAATATGTATTCACACACCACTTCCAGGTCATGGGCTCAAACCACTCTCCAACATACATTAAAGAGAACCCTGCCTGTTAAGACTTGTAGGCCTTAAAGGGCCCGACCAGAACTGATACAAATCTACCCAAACCGTTGGGTTCTGATCAGGTTATATCAGGCTATATGGGCTCAGATCAAGTTCAGATCATGCCAGTGCCAACTGTGACTGGTAGCTGTTGCCATGGGCATGGGAGGGTTCAGTTGGGTTGGGTCCCAGTTTCATTGTTATCTAGTGACCCCCAATTGGATGCCTGTGGCCTGCATGTCAAAACTGCATGTGAAAGGTCTTTCTCCAACTTATTTCTATACAAGCTTAGTTGAAGCCTGCGGTGTGAAAAGAAGCAGGCTGGCAACTCTACGTTTTAACTGTAGATGTCTGCAATCTCCGGACATATTCAGCCCAATATTGGGCACCAGATTTATTTAAAAAAAAGATCGAAAGATTAAAAAAAATAAAAATATAAAAATCACACAAAACATTTTTTTTACATTGCAAGAAAAGGCCAACATATATTCTATTACCCACCTGTGTGTGTCCATGCATACAGCATTAGAGAATAATATTTTGTAAACAATCCTCTATTGGAGTCACAGTTTATGCCACAATCTGTGGAGTAACTTTTTCTGAGAGAGAGAGGCATGTAAATCATATTAAGACCGCAGTAAACTATAAGTGTTTGTATGTTTCCAGTTTATTTCTGAACTGTTCAATGGTAACTGATGTTGGTACTATGCAGTAAGTTTATTATTTAGCCATTGGTTCAAGATACTGACCTCTCCAGTCTGCAGTGCAAGATTATCTTATCAGTAGTTGTGTATGCTGTCTTAAAATGGTTAAACTATACTATCTGAAAGTTTATATACAGTAGATTTAATAGCATCCTTATATTATGTCTAGAATGTAAATATAATTTTATGTTGAAAAATATTCAGTTTTCATGATTAAAAAAAAACAAAAAAACATAAGCAACATACTGCAGGGGCGAACTGAATAGAACATTCTACCCGATTATGGGTTTTATTTTTGTTTAGATGTAGAGTGTTGAGTAACAGGAGTAATTCCTAATTTGGATCACTGAAGACTGCATTCATATGCATGTACAAAGAAACGTATATGAGGAAAAAACTTAATTTGTCCCGCCCCCCAAAAAAAGTGCTTGGGGGCCTATGGCTGTAATTTCACTTCCTTGACATTTGTAATTGGTACAGTCAGGATAATAGAAACCTCAAAGATATTTGCCATAGTTCCTCAGGGAAATGGCAGATGTGCCATTATACATTTACTGAATGTTATGAAAACTGGGAATTCTGAAGATATTTTCTAATGTATTGCTACTGCCTGGAGCAGGTGAAAAGTGCCCGAGGTAAAATTAGTTCCATCAGTTGAGTATTTGGAGGCTATTCAGCTGGGATCAAAAACATTTTATGATTGTCATTTTGCATAGCCTTGACAGAAGGGTTTTTTTCAGTCTATCAAGGCAAGGACACCACTTTTGTTGGAACATTGGGGGACACAGGGCAGACACAGCACCCTAATACTGTACGTTGCCAGGGAGGACACGTTAGCGATTGCTAATGAAAAAAGTATGAATTAAAGACAGGGGACACATTGTATTAGCATTGTAGTGATTTCTTAGAGATGAACTAGGCAATAACTTCATCTTATGGGAAAAAATGAACATTTATTTTATATAATTTGAATTTGGCAAAGTTCAGGCCCAATGGTGGAATCATGAATTGTAAACTTCTATGAGTTCAGCTAGCTACATACGTCCATGTTATATAAACAATATAAAATAATCAGAAAAATATAAAGAAAAATCAATAGACACTCACAAAGACATTAAATTAAACCTCCAATGCCTTATACAAACAACAAACACCTGGTGGCTTCAAACTGGCTTCTGCCAGACATAGGTGTCACAAGCAGCTTAATGTTGGACCAAAGTGATTAAATCTGCATCTTACTTGTGTTAGCTCCTATACTGGCAACTGGATTTTTATTTTAAAAAAAAATTTTTTATTTAAACTTCACGCACTTGTTACTGTTGCTCGTAATTGCACATGAAGAGTAATGGAGTCAGTGAGTATATTGCAATTATCAGCTATTAAAGAAAACATCCAAGTCAGAGCACTCTAGGCAACCTCACAACTTCTCCACAGTGTCATTCGTCCACATAGGAATGACCTTACTCTGTGGGTAATGGTAATGTTTTATGTCTCTGTCTGTATCTAGGCTGCAGAAGCACAACACTGTGATCAGAGTGGCCCATTGGTGGGTGGCACCTTGAGATAAATTAGTTCAAAACATTGCAAAAGCACGGATCGAGTGTTCTATTCAGCCAAGTCCAACATATCACATATTGCTTGAGGCTAGGCAGCAGAGATGTAACATCCCAAATATTAAAGACACCAAGAAGAAACACTGGTTGATCAGCCGCTCTATCGCCGCATTGTAACTTTGTTATTTCTTTGCTGTGCAAGAGAAATTTGTATAAACCAGGGAACATAAACCAGAATAACTGTAATTTGCCCAAACTACTATGGTAATAATGTGGTTGGAAGGATATGGTCATTACTTCTATTGTGTTATATTTGTTAAATTTTATTGCTAAACAAAATGGGGGAAATTTACTCAAACGAACAAGTGAAAATGCATTAGCTGTGAGTTGACGGACAGTCACGTCCCTCTGTTCTTGTGTTAATTAAGGATGAAAACAACAGGCTTTGTGTATCTGTGATGCTTTGTGCAAGGCCTTTCCAAATAAGCAATGTGCTAATCAAATACATTTGTATCTTCGGGCATATTTTTACACAATAGAGTACTGCCTTAGAGTTTTAAACAAGAATCTCTAGCCATGGTATCCCAGGTGGTTTCTTCCTTCATTATGGCAGTACTTAATCCAAAGGAACCCCAACTTAATGCTACTGAGCTCAGCACATCAAGTGAGCACTTATCGTTATGTGACTAGTTAATTATCCACTGCTACTTCAGGAGGACCAAATTTTGCTGTGAGAAAATAAATAAATAAATAAATAAATAAATAAATAAATAAATCCCTGACTGGTCCCATTGCAGCAAGGACATATTCAAAGCTCTTCATAGGCTATGTTCCAACACATGTCCTTTGCTTTAGGTCAAAATTCTTCTATTTCTTTCCTTCTTTCACTCACTTTGGTGAGTTCAGCATTTACAAAAGGACTGGACTGAAAGGGAGTGATATGGTTTTATATGAGTAATTCAGCATGTAAAGAACATTAAACATATTTTTAGATATTTTAGAGAGTTACATTTTCTTCTGTTCTTTTTGTTTATTAAACTCTAGTAGGTTATTACTTGGCCCTACTAGTGCTCAGATATGGTATGAGGAGAAAACAAATAAAAGAAAATTCATTTTTCAGTGTAAAACTGGCTGAAAATAAACAGTAAATTGAATGAAATATTTAAATATTTCTTGAACATTTTCATGAAAAACATTAAAATGTATAAAATGTATATCTCTTTAATTGTGTTTATGTGTTAAATGAAAAACACACACTTAATAATGAATTTTTAAATTGGGTGCTTGAAAATATTCAAAAGAAAAGATTAGGTATCCTGGTGAGCTGAATTGAAAATCTCTAATGCAGTCATTATGGGAGCTGTGACAGAATTTGCCATAATGACCTTTTTAATGAAGCTGTAATTGTGTCTTAAAACACAAGCGTTGTTTAGCATTTTTCCATATTTACTAAGATGCTGCGCCTGATGTTTGCGTAGGTAAAACGAGAGAAATGTGGCATCCTTAAAATTTGCGTGTTTGGTTTAATGAGTATGTATTTTAGAGTGTTCTGTTGTAAGATCGCAAAAATATGAGAGGACAGAATGGAAATGTATACATGTCCTGCTGCAGGTGATTTATCATGGCTGTTGGCCAGTGCATGAAATGTAACTGCGTCTGTTTTTTAATGTCTGTGAAAAGCCAGTGTTAACTTCTTTCCAGATACTTTGTGGAGCCTCTGTCTGTTAAAAAAAAAATTGTAAAATTCTTTTTACATTTGACTTTCAAAGAAGTATCTTGCAGCAAACTGTCTGTCTTTAGCAGTGAGGTAGGTTCAGGGAGTTGAAATCCCTGCCAGCCATGTCACCTTTTTCATTTTTTTCACAGAATCCCTCAGAATTGTAAGAACACAAAGCCGTTATACGTGTGTCACCCCTCGTCTCTTTATCTCCGTCTGCAGGCAGTCACCCTCACAGTGCAATATGGATACTGAGGACACTAACTGCTGAGCTTTCCTTTCTTTTTCCCCATCTGAAGTAAAAGACAAGTCTCAATGTTATCAGAAAATTATAAGACGGTCAGTAAGCTGTGCGTATCTCCTTTTTTTCTCAATACTCACCACTTTAACTTGTGCTATACATGGAATTATGCATTGTCTTTTTGGATGGTAAGCCCTTAAGCTCAATTAGCCATTTTAACCCTACTTCAAAGTCTTTATAAAGAAAGACTTCATGTAAATGTTCTGAAAATCCTTCTGCAGGTAATTGACTGTCCAAAGATTCATCTCTTCCCAACCCATAGCCCTGTAAAGCAAGGAGTCTTAGGACAGGGAGACATGCAAGTGGTAGTCTGGTAGTCGTGCTATGAAAATCTTGAAATGAAAGATGCATATATATATATATATATATATATATATACACACACACACACACACACACATATATACAGAAAGATATATAGTGAACTCAATGTTTGAGTCAAAGACATATATTTCTTTGCTTGATTTGGCTGTGCACTCCTCAATTTCAGAGGAGTAATCAGACCTGTCAAAAACCTGAGAGACAAATCAGAAACCCTCTTCACAAAGCAGGTATAGATGTGTCAGTGACTACTATCCACAGAAGACTTCACAAACAAAACTACAGAGGCCACGCTGCAAGATGCAGACCACTAGTTAGCTACAAAAACAGGATGGCCAGGTTACAGATGGCTAAGAAGTCCCTAGAAGAGCCCACAAATATCAGGAAAAAGGTCTTTAGGACAGAAGATTGACTTATTATCAATGTGATGGCAAGAGCAAAACGCGGCCAAAAGGAAATGTCAAAGCCCCCCGCCCTCATAAGTAAACTATGAATTTGAAATTCTGTTTTGGCTCATGAATCTGCCTTTGTGATGCACTGCTTAACCCCTTAGCGTACATGCCAAATCTTGCCAATCCTTGCCCTATTTATAGCCTTATAACTCCAGATGTGAACACCGCAGAGATTTGAAAATTGCTTAAATGAAGCAGGACATGTGTACAATTTACAATACTAATGCAGATTAGTTTATATTCAGAATTTTGGAATAAATAAAGTGCCACAAATGCAATTGTCTAGACAGAAAAATCAAAAATGAATTTGCACTTTTTTAGTTTGCAATGAAATACTGAGAGATTGCATATATACAGCAGGTTAAACTATACATGTGCTGGATCAAAAACTTCTTGACCACAAGTTCATAAAATCTAAGGGTGGATATGTAGAACTACTACAGATTTATGAAGCAAAAACTAAGCAGTGTACCCAGCGTCTCCAGATCTATCCAAAATGTCTAAATTATGCAGTGCTGTAAATAATAACATATTCACGTATTTCACTGCAAATCAACTGTTTTGTCTCAAGAAACTCACTGTTGCATCATTTTCAAGTGGGAATTACAAGCTTTCCATCAGTACAGTGGTCTAAAATATCTAGGGGTCCAGAAACATATCCAAAATCTCTCCAAAAATGAAAAAGCTTTTTGTCCATTATAAAGCATATAAATGAGCCCCTTATGAAGTTTTAAGATAGAACATTGCTATCAGATTAAAAAAATAATGCAAAAATATTGTCACACAATGCGGTACAGTACCTAAATGTGTAATAATTAATGTATTTCTATTCTCTTTACTCTGGTATATTTTCTTGTATGGGGATGGGACGACATGAAAACAATTTTCAACCGTCCACCACGTTTTGGCAATGCTCCAACTCTCAGGTCATCACTGTTGCATGCTTCACAAAAACTATTACACTACTAACGAAGGCTTACATTACAGTGTGGATATCCACATTATATAATATCACTAACCTATTTAAGTATTTTGAGCAGTAATACTTACATAGCAATGATGAAATCTTATCTGTTTTCAGTAGATAGAGACAGAGACAGGAAATCAATGATATAGTTCTATCCGCTCCTGTTTTACACCAGAAAACGATGTCAGCTAGGCCTATCAGCAAACATGACTTAGCTATGCTCAGAAGTCCTCAATAATAATAGTATTTTCCAAGAAATTCCGAAAAATAGTTGACAACGTTTCGTTAGCAGCATCTTTGTTTTACTGCTACCACAGAGTGAATTAATTTGAATGCGATGATAAGAAAATTTCTGGTTACGCTGACCTATAAAACGCTATTCCAAAAGCAAAATTAGACATGTTATACATCGTTAGAAAGCTTATACTCTCAGCTACTAAATAAATGAACTGTCAATCATGCCAGACTGTACTAAAAAGGGCGAAAACGCCGCAAACAACACGTGTGGTATTACGCACAGCTATTTTGGAAGATACCCAGGAATCACAAATACGCTTATGTTTCACAAAGGGATTGTCCAAGACAATGTATGACCACTCTGTCTCAAAAGGGACATCTCTACGCGTAAAACCAATGGTAAGGTTGTATATTTATTCAATATTTAGTCCCAAATATTGACTGTAGAATGACATGGTATCATTTTTTAAAACTTTCTCGTTTATTTCGTTATTCAGTGAGCAGCGTTTTCACTGCTGTATTGGCATATCTTAGGGCTATTGTCAGGTTTATCTTGTTGCTATGACGGAATATGATTTTTTAGTGGTGAAAGAATATTTTTATGAATGCCAAGATAGACAATATTGTCCATTATGTCATGGGTGGGGGGTGTAGTTGTAGATGAGACTGCAGGGAGGGGGGTGTGTTAAATGAATGACCAGAGCGACAATGGTGGCGCTGAGAAACTCCGTATTCGGCATAGTTGTAGTGTATTGTCTACTTATGAAACTAAAACAACACTTTTCTGTTTTTAACTCATACTTTGGTTACAGTAGCACTGAATGTCTGAGTTCAGTAATGTGGGCACGCCGGCATGCTGACCACTAGGGGGCTTGCGTGAAGGGGTTAATTGATTCAATGATAATGTGACTAACAACTGCATATGTTATATGCATGGAGGCTGCCAAATGTTGAAATGGCCAAAAATATATTGTAAAAAATATTAAATGTCACAAAGCGTCAATTATATATTTAAAGAAAATATTGAGCTTTACAGTTTAATGTCAAAAGCTGGGAGAGGACACAGCTGAGTCTTCAGCTCCACCACTGATTTCTAAACTTGCCCCAATTTTCGAGAGTGCTTTGAGAGTCGTCTGGTCTCCCCCACCCCAATCCAGGCCCTCTTTTGTCATTGCCTGCACCCTGCCCACATCTGTCACCACCTGCTGCTCCCCACCACCGCCACCCAGCCCCACCCATCATCTGAGCCACATCATAAACTCTGTAAAACTGACTGACATGTTGGTCACCAGTCGGCACCCTGAGCCGACCAGAGGAGGATGGGTTCCCCCCTTGAGCCTGGTTCCTTCCGAGGTTTCTTCCCATCTGTCACAGGGAGTTTTTCCTTGCCACTGTTGCCTTAGGCTTGCTCCTGTGGGGGTTTAGGCCAGGGTTGTCTGTAAAGCGTATTGTGACAACTGCTGTAAAATACACTATACAAATAAAATTTGATTGATTGATTGATTGATTGTTTAAACTGAGTGTTTGACTGTTATGGTTGTCAAAATTTTATGACCTGTAAATCAAATTTTAAAATTCACAATCACGTTTTAATAATTAATTTTATTAAGACGGATTATACTTTTGCACCATTTGATCACCGCACGAGGTCATATATTTATATCTCCTGCATTCTTCGGTGCCTATTAACGAGGATTTGTTTTGTTGGTTTTCATCTGGGATCTCTGACTTCCAGCTGACATGCACAGCTTCAAATATCTGAAATAATTTGGAGCATGTCTACATGTCAATCCAGGTGTCTTAATTAGGTTTTGCATAAGCCAATTATGACATATTGCTGTTAAAAGGTAATCAGATGAAGCTGTTTACATGACCATTTCAATAATCAATTTCAATTGCAATAATCAGGGTAAGCTTGGAGTATCAGTGTGCATGTGCACCCACTTTCATAATGCTATATATTACGTAATGCATAGAAAATGTTCGACAGAATTCATAAAGATGGACAGAAAGTAATTTCACATATCTCCTATTTATTCAGTTCAGGCAAAACAAATCAATAAATAAAGATTTTGGAACTGATACAAGGTTTACATTTATAGATGACAAGAAATATCTGTTGAAATTTGTGTTTAACCAGAGACTGTGCTGCGTTATATACAATGAATTCTAACCTAAGATTTATTTTTTATTTTTTACAAAATCTCTATTTTTGGCCACAAGTATGTGTATGTAGATGTTATTGGCTCCACGCACAGAGTTGGAGTGATGCTACATTACAGAAACACATTACACTACATTACATACAGCTGAATAGAATCAGGCATGATGACAGTGCTCCAAATACCACATAGTCCACAAGGACCTATGAAGATTTGAGACAGAATGTTAGTGAGCTTCTTAGTTACTTTGAATTCTGCTACACAGAGCAAGAGAGTGTGACTTGACCAAATGTCAGGTTCCATAATGCTCAGAATACAAATCCTAGCAGGTTCCCTATTATAAGAGAGAATCATACGATCTGGGACCAAATTAATTCCAGGTCTCTGAATTTCCTACTGCTAAGCGATACTTTCATGACACAGCACAATGGGCGGTTCACTTTGAAGGATATGGATGTGATTCATAAAGACCTTTTCAGATTTACAATAATTAACTGTTACTGTGAAACTGAAAATGTACATTCCTACTACTAATGGCTACATTCGAAAGTCAGATCACACTTGCTAAGATCCCCACATTTTCTGCAAAGCATTTTCAGTATTGTACTAAATTTCTTTCAATTCACTTCACTTAAACGGGTTGCTTGAGCTTGTTATTCTGCCCCATGCAGCACTGCTAAAAAATGAAGTCTACTTCTTCCATGTGCTGAATATAATGGTACATCCGTATTATGCCTTGGACATTACTGCACACATTCACAAAATCATCCTCATCTTTAGTTTAAGCTTTCTGTAGTAGTGGTCTCAGTAGAAAAACAATTGTAATCCTCTCTCTCTCTGTTTGTACGTCTGTGTCTGTGTGTGTGCATCCCCTTGTGTCTGTCTGTAATATATTTGTGTGTTATTGCTTTAAAATATAGATTGTTTGAAAGATAGTTGAGTTGCTTATATATTCAAAGGTTGAATATATAAGCTATTGCAATGATGTTTAACTATACACTGGAACTTTGGGGCCTCTGGCTCCCTGACCACGGGACTAACCCTCTGCTGAGTCATGTTCATCATTAACTTTCTTGGCCAACCAAGGCAAAATGGCCTGCCTGTCCCCTTCCTCAGTAATAATCACACAAAAATATTATACTGTACAATGTATTCTCACAATACAGGTTTAAAATAATTATAAAAATTTTAATAATTATTTTAGCAAGGGATTTTGACAGTAATTATTTCAGTTTAAATGCATTTTAAGGAGAGTCTAAATGACTTGCCCTTCTGGGCCTCTAAATTGCCTTTCAATAATAGCTCATTGTTAAAACTGCAATTATCATTTAATTTCCACACAAAGAGCATTATTCAAACTCAAGCTGGGGCCTGATCCTTATGTAAACTTTTTGTGACATAAATCAAACTGTTATCATGAAACAAAATATGAAAGCTTGCCTGGATAGTTAGTGTGTTTTACCTTCATCGTGCACACAACGCCTTAGGAATGGAAAATAACAGGCTATGGAAAAAAGCATTCCTTATTTGAAAGTCAACTCCAATGTTATTGCCTTCAGAGTGGCATTAGGTATTGGAGATGAGAACCATATGGTCTGGCTTTGTGGGAGTTCACAGCACTGACTCAGGCTGGTTGACCTTGGCAAGGTGAGCCTGAGACATTCAGAGGCAGTTCTGTATTTAGTGTTCTCAGACCAGGAGTGAATATCTGATATACAGGGAAGCCATGGGTCAATGTAGCTGTTCTGTAACAGATGATCGTGGTGTTGGTTTTAAAAGGACATTCTAACTGGAAATAGTGTGTGTGTGTGTGTGTGTGTGTGTATGTGGGTACTGTATGTGGGATAGTTAGAGATTAACTGAATGACAGACCAAATAAAATGTGTATTTGAACAATGGCATTGTCAGAGACTTATCACAGGTACTGGAGCAAAGAAAGCAAGTGGTATAATGAAACAATTAGCAACATTTAGAAATAATGCCTGTTTTGTTTTTTTATAATTCCCCCCTCTTTTTCTCTCATTTTGGCTAACCCAGTTGCAGGGGCATGTCGTCATTGTCACGGGGGAGGGGGCCGCTCATAATCCAGTATTTTATATCCAAATTAAGTACAATATAGAAATGTAAAAACATCAGATTACCTCCAAATAACCACTTAAAATACACCAGTGCGATATGTTTGCTCTCATCATATTATACAATTCAGTACTTCAAGTGAATACACATGGTTGCCATGTCAATAATAGTGACATTTGACTTTTTTGAGTGGAAAGTATGCTTTTGTTGAGAGTGGATGGCAGTATGACCGGTAAGTTCTCAGATGGATATGCATAATTATTTTTTATTTTTTTATTTTACCCAGCATGCTTGTCACCTAGACTTCTAATCCGGGACCTGGCTGAGACGAGACTCTCTTTATTTTATTGCTACCTGTGATCACAATCCCCTCACCCCAGTTTTGTGATTGCAATTTCATCTCCCTTCCGCAAACACAATACATAATATCCCCATCGTCTGCAGTTGCAATCTCTTTTTATTCGGCAACCCTGTGGCAGGCTGATTTTTAAATCTTGTGCATGCCCCTACCCAGCTCTATTCATTGGCTGAACTTATTTCCACAAACTCTGCTATTGATATGGGAGAGTGCAGACATGCACGTGCTCTCATCTGAAGCATCTCATATCAGCCACAGCTACATATCAGTCTACATGTCATGTCAGACTCACACAGATATGAGCTGGAGAAAGACACTTCAACGGGAGATTGGCTGAATTAATTTAGGTCAGCTTAAGGGTATGATGACAGTTCCTCACCTGGGAATCAAATGAACAACCTTGGAGTCCCAAACCCAATTATGCTAAACTGCCTTCCCTGGGCAACTCTGGCACAGTTTGGATCTGAATGGATCTGGATCCCTCTCATGTGCTAGAAGAGTGCCTAAAGAGGATTGCTTTGGTTTTTATTTGAAAATATTGGCACATTTTACAGAGGAAGCTTTGAAAAATATTTTTCTTTCAATATTAATAGATGATGTTCATATTACAAAGGCAAGATGAAAGGGGTGATTCCCCCATCTGTATCCCAAATGACTTTAGGTTCTGAGTCATTGAAACAAATGGAAATTCCAATCAGTCTTCTGTGAAAAATCTTAACCATAAACTGCTGAAAATCATCCTGCTAGCTACAGTACACTGCATTTATATACAAGTTTATAAATAAACAACAATTAACCAGTTTAATAATGAATGTGATATTTTGCAACAATTTCTTTTTTTGGCATAATCATATAATCATATATCATATCTAATACATATAATATCAAAATAAAACAAAAATGAAAAAAATAATGAACATTTGTGTTAAGCCAGTAATAATCATTACACCTTCCAATATTAGTAAATGCCTATATAACTCAGCAGTCTAATGTATCTTACTGTTGGAAATGTATAATCAGCTTGAGCATGTATTTCTTTGTCCAGTATTATTCTACATAAAATGATAATATTCTTGCAAAGAGCCTTTGTCAGGCTTGTTTGCTTTATTTCAAATTATTGATGGTCACATTGGGCTCTCTTATCCAGAATAGGTTCTGGTCCGTCAATGCATAATTAAGTGCCTGTCCCCTTCCTATTGTGACCCTGCAATAATCTCACTACTTGATCAATTAAAACACCAGTTTGAGGCAGGAACATCCCTTTAGGAGGAAAGGGGGAGCCCACTTTTAACACGCTTGCTTAAGCATTAAAGCAATAATCAATGGTTTATCTATCTATGGTTTTATTGATTGCTCCAATAACACAAGTCAATCACATGATTGTGCTCCCAAAATAATACACAGATCACATTACAATGATTACATGTGGGATTACGTCAGTGGAATTAGTCAGTGGCTAATTGAGCATAAAAACTAATCAAAAACCTAACAAATTTTCTCTGAGATAAGTCATTGTCGAACCGACCAGATGCATCTCCTTAAGGACATTGCCGGACTTTGTTGTGCTTTCCAACTCACACCTCGCTGGAGACCTGCCTGAGTTGGCCTGCCATCATCCACGAAATAAACCAAGATGGTTTATTTCCCATGGACAGCTGTTTTGAGGAACAAGTATCTACAGACTTTCCCCCCGCTTCTCCCTTCAACGCAGAAAGACCCTTTGTCAGGATTTGAATTTGGTACTTCTTGCTGTGAGACGACAGACGACAGTACTATTCACTGAGACTGTAAATTCTGACTGTGTCAGGGCTGACCAGAGTATCGCTAATGAAGGATGGGTTTCATTTGGTAGGAATGTGCATAGCTCATTGCACCAGCGACCTCCGCTGGTTGACTGGGCACTAGCGATCAGCCTACACCAGCTGTGGACAAATTGATCTCTTCCAACACAATGACGGTACAGCTCAGCTTGTGGACAGTGTAGTAAAAGGAAGGGCCGCCTGGCAGCACAAGCCTCCATAGAGACTTCATGCTTGTCTGCACTCTTCAGAAAGGACAGAGGATGCTGAAGTTATGAGAAAGGCCCACAATCACAACTCAAAATACAGGGGGAAAAAAAATGTACAATAAGACAAGCAGGTAGTCACATTACACATGATCAGGCATTGGCATTCAACAATATAACAGTAAGACATTTTAAATCTATGTGGTATCAGGCAAACAAGCTCCTCTGAATATTGCACAGGGAAAGGTTTGCTGTCAAAATGTAAATATATTTAGATTTTGCTGCCATCCGTTTTTCATACAGATAAATGCATATCAGCAAATTTACAGATTTAGATTATTTGCACAATTCTAGGTACAATTTCACAGCTCATTTCCTGAGTCATTTTCAGTTTTTGGTACAATGAAACACCCTGGGGCTTTAAATTTCTAAATAACATCTGACTTTGTTTTGTCAACCAGTCATAGAGCATCTCAGCATGAATGATGATGTGCATAATTGGTTCATAGTGATTCTTTTCAGACTGGGGATTCATATTTTTTATGGATTAGTTAATAACTTTAAAGAAAACAATGCTCAATTTAGCATTTAGGACAACACCAAGTTGACAACTTGACACTAAATTTGCATGTCTAGATTTTATATCCACTGAAATGTACCATGTTGAAACTCAAACACCTTCTATAGAGCATTGGTAAGCAGAGTGGTGAAACAATTTTGCATTGCCCACATAAATAAGATGACACATCAAATGTTTATCCAATTGCAAGACTGATAGCAATTTGAAATCTTATACTGGAGCAAGCACAAAATTTATTATGATGATAAAGGTCACAAAATCAAAGGTAATAAGAAGTACTGACGCACTGGAGTGTAGTAAACCACTAAGTCATACTTCATCATCTTTGACATAGGGACAAATTCTCATGATTCAGAACACTTGGTTGAATAAGATTCACTGCATATACCATATACTTAACCCTACTTGGACTTCATGTTTTATGTTTATGCATTCAAATAGCGTTTATGCTTGAAATTTACACAGCATATTTTTCTGTTCATTGAGCTTGATTATGTCAGATTTGTTTGTCTGATAATGCAATTGCTTTTTAATAACCATTTTTTATTTTATTGAGGTTTCAGTTGCCACTCTCCCTGTTCACTGACTGCGCATTGCAGTCCATATCATGGAGCCATTTTTTAGTGAAGAGACAGGCTGATAACATATTAGATCAGTGGACTCCAACCCTGGTCCTGGAGAGCTACAGGGTCTGCTGGTTTTTATAGTGACTCTGCACTTCATGGATCAATTAGAGCAGTTGATTACACAGTTAACTCAACTCACCTGGTGTCTTGGGTATCAATTAGGTGCTGATTTTAAGGTGAAAACAAATCATGTAGGTTTTATTGATTCAAGTTATATTTAGATTCTTGTCATATTTTTTGAGTACGAAAAGAAACCAGTGTGTTGTTCGCAAAACCACCTTTATTTTCAGCAGATTTTGGCTGCCATAAAAAAGTTAAATAGAGCCAGAGCATAACACATCACCACACAATGAAGGCCAAACTCACAATGGGGGAAAACAGCCTGTTGTGCTCCATAGAGTTGATATTAAAAGTCAGTGAATTATCAGGGCTACAAAAATGCTGAAACGTTGTTGTGTGGTGGGCTGTACAAAAAACAAGGACAAGAACCCAGATCTTGTCTGTGCTCCCAAGCAAAAAGACTGCTTTTAAAAAACATTATCATGACATCTGCTTTTAATTTAATTAATTATTGCAGTTGGGTCCATCACAGCTAACAACGTTAGTTAAAAGCATCTTAGTTAAAAGCAGCTAAGTTATCATAATAACATTAGCTAGGTAGCTAGCAGTTTCCTTTGGATATGTAGTTATTAGGTTATCACCATTTATAAATATAAATTGATAGGGGAAACTTTCCCTGTGTAAGCACAGGAATGTTATCTATCTCTCTGTCTCTCTCCCTGCCCCCCCAATAAACATCAAAGAAAACATCCTTGTGGAAATTAGAGTGATGTTGAAGGGTTTGTTTTTCTCATCCTCCCCACAGCAAGCATAAAAAAGTGTCCTAGAATTGCCTCTCCTTTGAAAGTTTTATTTGTTTATTACTTGAAGACAGCACACCATTTTGGGGGTGAGAGACCCCGTGTGGCTGCAGACGCATACAGATTGTGTTCCTTTTCATTTTAAGTTGAAAGCAATCTGTGACATTTGACTGAAATCATTGATTGAAAATCTTAATGTCTGCATAGATATGGGTTGTTCAGGCCTGGTAGTTGAAATCTCTATTTTTAGAACCAGTCCCAGTTTCAAGTGGAAACCAACGTGGTGCAATTTTGTTTTGTTTCATGGAAAATATTTTGAGTGATGGTGGAGACTGCAAGTTGTGGGATTTTAGAATTAACATCACCTCTGTTGTTAGGAGCAGAAGAGTAATTAAAAAAAAAAAAGTGCTATTCAAATGCTGGTTTATGTCCTAACATATTCATGTCAGACACGTAATTCACCATTTGGCCGTTCTCAGCCATAGGAAGCTCAGAGCGCTCAGCCTGCATAGCCTGGAGATAAGACATCGAAAAGTAACTGGGGGGGTGGCATTTAACATGTGAATGTGTGTGTCTGTATGTGATTCTGGGTCTGCATGTGTGTGTGTGTGTGTGTGTGTGTGTGTGTGTCCATCCCCCTCCCCACTCCTCTTTCACTCGATAAAATATGCAGCTTTCTTTTAGTCGGAAGTCAGTTAGTTTTGGGCAACCTGGCGAGAAGTTAGTTTTAACTGTTTGTGGGAAGTGGGCATCTAGATATAAAGATATCCTTTCTAGAGGAATATCCTTTCGGTGGGTATTCACCAGTAGTTTTATACATTCATTAAAATGTCTTGCATGATGCAGTTTTTGTTAGTTGACACTGACATGAGACAGTTTTAATGACCACATTGTCTTCAGATGGTAGGATTAAAAAACACAAGGTCAAGTTACTTGTTTTGGGATACAGCTGTTTAATTTGTGTGATCCAATACTGTTTCTTGTAACTTGGCGTAATTTTGATATCAATACTTTTAATGGCAGGTCCAGATATTGCCAATTTGTATTCATGACTTATAGACAACGCTTTGTATGTTACATTACATTACATTACAGGCATTTAGCAGACGCTCTTATCCAGAGCGACGTACAACAAGTGCATCAGCTCAAGGTGCAGAGGTGCAGAAAAAACACACTAGAGTGAAGTAAAGATGTTTTTCATCAGATAATAACCTACACTCTTCTGGAAAGGCTTTATACTAGATGTTAGTGCATTGCTGCAGGGATTTGTTTCCATTCAGCCAGAAGAGCATTAGTGAGGTCGGACACTGACTGGGCGATTAGGCCTGGCACGCAGTTGGCTCACCAATTGATCCCAAAGTTGTTGGATGGGGTTGAGGTCAGGGCTCTGTGCAGGCCAGTCAAGTTCTTCCACACCATTCTCAACAAATCCATATAGAAATGGCTTTGTTGAGAACGGTATGAACTTGACTGGAAATTGGAAAGTCAAATGTGCTGTGAGCCTGGGGGCATTGTCATGCTGAAACAGGAAAAGGCCTTTCCTAAACTGTTGGGGAAGCACAGAATATTCTAGAATGTGATTGTATGCAGTAGCATTAAGATTTTATTTTACTGGAACTAAGGGGCATAGCCCAAACCATGAAAAACAGCCCCAGACCAAGGGGTGTCCAGATACGTTTGGTCATGTAGTGTATTATGGGTTTGAAACAAAATAATGAACAAGAAGAAAGTCACCTGCAACATATGTATGTGGCAGCTGCCATTCTAACCCTCCAAAAACCTTTTTAAAAATGTCTAATGCAGATCTGCCAGTTCAATTTATTTTAAGTAAACCATGCCTTGTGAGTTAATGGTGGACATTTTATAATTTTTTTAAATTTTGTTTAAGCAACAGTTGATCCACTGAATCATTTTATTGCTGTGAATGGCAGAAATACAATGGAATCATTGGCAATGTTATGATCCTCCCTGCTTTCAATGGTAGAAAATTCAAACAAATTTCTCTTATGAGATTCATTCAAACTCAATTTTTGGAAAAAGTGACATCCCTAGTCTGCAACTCCCACAAGAAACGCCAGTTCTTATAAGAGAAACTTATTCTGACAAGTATATCCTCGTCTTCCAATGCAGTGATAAACCACTGAAATTGGCAGTATGCCAGGGCACTAAGGGCATGGTTCTAAAAAGGAATGAAAAGAGGTAATTTGACTGGCTATGACTGAATCTAGCTGCAACACACCCACTGATAATACTCAGCCTAATCCAGCCTATTTACCAGCTGTGTGCTCCTTACCTGCTCACAAACATACCTAAATTCAGTAGTCACTAACCTGTAGGTTTTCCATTTCAATCCTAATTTGGCACGCCTTATTTTAATAATTAGCAGCTCAGCAAAATCTCTAGCTGCTGAACGAGGTGTGCGTTGTTATGCCTAAACATACCTATTACATTACATTTGTTTAGCAGTACTTACCCTACGTTAGTACACAAATGCAAATAACGCATTTATAATGCATGTACTGCATAGCAATCCAGGCTAGTTGTGAAAGACTTGGCAAAAGTCTAAGCACAAATTAAACTAGCGCGAAACCATCCAGACCCATGGCGCAAATGTACTAACTATATAGCTAGGTAGCTATGGCATGTCCTCACCTCTGTAACGTTTTGTTGTCCTCTGTATGTCCATACATCTGTATCGGCGGTTGAAGTTGTGTGTCCTTAGCTCCTACTCATGCGTGCAGGATAGCATCTATATGCGCGAACTAGGTTAACTAAAGTAGGCAATCCGGCCTTTATCTGTCTGCATCTCCCTAAATCACCACTTCGAACGGCACAACATTTTTAAGCACAGCTTTATCGACTAACATTATTTTAGCTAACCCTAACATGTTCGTGTTTCGCCTACTCCTACTAAACGAAGCACCCTCTGCGCATGCGTTCCATTTAGCCTACTCCTACTAAATGAAGCACAACCTGCACACGCATCGTACTAAATGTCCCTCTCAGATTGTTCGTGAGTGAGTGAGTGAGTGACCACAATTTGCCACGCATAGCGCATGGTGGCAGTTCCTGTGCGCCGTGGGAAAAAGATATTAGTCCGTTGTTGCCGGCTATAGTGCCCCTCACTCCGATGCTTGACACTGCAGCTCGTGCTTGCGTTGCATTAAGAATTTTAGGTAACGCATTTATAATGCAACAATATGTGATATTATGAAGTATGCTTTCACATTGCATAGATTATGTTTGCAGCCTTAGGGTCAGAGTGAAAACCTACTGATCAGTATTTCTCCAGAAGAAGAGCTAAAGGGCAATGAAATGTCTGACTGAACACTTCCATCCCTGGGTGCATTGTGTGTTGCCCCATGGGGCTACAAGTCATAGTTGGCACTGCCCTGGTCCAGATTTGATACAAGACAGCGAGGTCCAAGAGCTATTTATTGGTTCGTCTGCCGGTATAAGGTTGTGTATCTTCACATAGCATGGAAAAGACATAATCAGTTATTATATGGAAAATATATTACACTTGAACATATGATTTAGTAGTAGAGTCTATGCCAAATTTTAAGTACAGTATAACCCCGGTAATACAAACAATTTGAGACCGGTGGTCATTAGGAACAGTGCAGTGTTCCCAACTTTAAAACTGATGTCGAAATACACCAATTATTGGAATGCTTATTTACATTAGCAAATACGCCATATTTACCATATTACTAACAGATTTTTATTTTGTAGCTGTAAATCTTTGTGAAAGTCAATAACCAATAATTAGCTGAAAGTGGGTTCTCATTAAGAACATCATTTTTTCTATTATTTTCCAGAAGATGCAGATCTAATCTAAATCTGTAATTGACAACTGTGAGCAATATTAAATGAAATAGTTCCATAGTATGCATCTAGGATTAGCATTTGAGGGCATAAATTGTGTAAAATCTGTGTGTCTCTTTTATGGGAAAATTTCTAAAATACAATCATTTGCACGTCTCAGTGGACAATTTGAACGAGATTGGAAAATTGAGAACATCACAGTAAGGGGTCCAATTGAATAGATGCATTGCAATAACCCCATTGTGCCCTCAGAAAAATGCAGATGACATCAATATAAATGCATGAAAGCACCACAGGCCACTGGGTGTGTTACAATACAGTGGCTGCTGTGGTAAAGGTTTGAATCCATGCATCTTTTGGCTATGATAAAGGAGGTCTCCCCACGCCCTCTGAGGCTTGGGTGTCAAAACTGGGAGTTTAAATGAGTAATGGACAAACATGCTGGTAACTGCCTCTGGTGACCTTTCTGGCACTGTACACAAGGAAAAGGAACAACACTTGTGCATTAATTGCTCCCAAACAGACAATGCTTAGTTTCAGAGGAGTAGACAACCTATTATAGGTGCCAAAGGATTAATAAAAATGAAAAAGTTGGGTTAAACCTGGTTAGAGCAATAAAATGCCCTGTAAAGCCCTTGAGCTTCTCTAATCTGCCATGAACTGTCAGCATACTCCACTTCTGTGTTTTGCCCATTGGCCTTAGCTTTTGTGTATGGATCCCATGCTCCCACTTGCATTCTTACCTACATTTAATTTGTTTGCTGCCTATGCCATGTAATTTATGTATTCACTGAATTGTATTGAAATGATTCAGGACATATTGATTTAATTTGTCCATATAGACAGAAAAAAGGTATCAATGAACAAAGTAATGTGCTTGACAGAGTCGCAGCCAAGACTCTGAATAACAAATTGAACTGAAAGACTCATCAGTATCTATGTAAATGGATTTCCAATGCATTTCTGAACACACTGAAGCCATTTCTTTCTTTATGTTTAATCTGTGTAACAATAAGCCAGAATAAAAAACGCACAACAAAGATTCAATGTAGTCATGAAAACCAAAATAAAACTTACTAGTATTAATGATGTAACTCTAGGTATAATTACTGTAACCAATGAGAATATCTATTGACCTCTTGTATTTGTGGTAACATGTCATTCCAAAATAAAGATATATAGTTGACTAATGTAGCTATCATTCCACTACAGTCAAGAAGTTGTAAAAGAGTGTTTTTTTGTCATATGCAGTACTTTTTGCCAGTTCATATACAGTTTCACAAGTTGCAACAATCACCAAAACTCAATAAAATGTTATTTGAAACCTCACAGTGATGCTTTGAATATCTGTGTGTTTTAATGACAGAAATAGTGTCTCAGTGTGTCTGACGTTGGGGATGGTGGTTTGGTAGTCAGAGTGAAGGTGGTAAAGGGTGGTATGTTCAAAATTCAAGAGAACGTTCAATATTACATTTTTGGTACTTTCCTACAAGCTACGTAAATACTTAGATGATGCTAATTAAGTTTTATGTCTTGATTTGTCAGTTTGAAGGTAAAAAATAGTAAAGGTTTTCACCAAATTAAATTGCTGTGATGAAAGCAACCCACAAAGTAGTCAATTAAAGGCATATTTAGCAGGATTTTTAGCTTTGCTGTGGTGCTGTGTTTGCAATCAAAGAAGTCTCCTCCTCCATCCTCAATCCTGCCTTCTCACTTCCATTTTATATTTGATTATATTTTCTGTTTTTATACCTTATCTTTACAATATTTTATTATCTACACATCTTGTATCATGTTTTTATTTTTATATTAGCTGTCACATTGAGGAAAAGCAATTTCAAGGTCCAAGGTCCTGCATAGTATCCCTTTAAGAAAATAATAATAATAAAAAAATAGATAAATGATATACATTTATAATTCCGTTCTACAACAGTTTTGATAACAGTGCCAGAATTTTATAATGAGGAAAAAAGACCATTTCCACAGTTGGGGCTGTTTTAATGAGCATATTAGCAAGTTCAATCAGCTGTAATACCAGGGCTACAATGTCCAATGGGCCTGTCTGTCCAAATGACAAAAACAACATATCTTTCAGGGGGAAAACATAAACACATCTGATTCTAATTAGCATGAATAGAATAATTATGAAAAAGTCAAATCTGGGCATCTTGGCAAGACAATTACAGGATTCTTAGCACACAGAAATAGACAGAAAAAACACTGTGGAACACAGGCAACATAGACAGACAGACAAATAAGCGAAGGTTTTGTGAGGATTAGTACAGGCAATTGATAAGTAATGGCTAATTTTGTGTGAGCCCTGTTGAAAAGTCCAGCTAAAACCAGCTGGTATTCTAAGATGGTTTCAGCTGTGTTTTGACATATCTAGCTGGTCAAAGCTGGTGACTAGCTGGACAAAGTTGGTTAAGCTGGCAGAGTAAGCTGTTGGTCAAACTGGTGGACTACCTATATTATAAGGTGGTCAGTAAAATGTCAAAAACACAGCTTGAATATCTTAGGTCGGTTTAATCTGGAATTTATGAATGAAGTACATCAAAAATCAACTTTTTTTCTAATAATATTGCCATGAGATTGTAGTTTGTGTGACAAAATAATTTAAAAATGTGGCATTACAACTGCTTGTTACCTGACTGCTCAGATCTTGGAACTTTGGGATTTGAACAGACAATCATGGGTTTCAAAGGCCTGATCCCCACTAGGCCACTTCCAAGTTTAGGATTTTGGAAGGTGGAGGGGGTTGTATGGGGTGGAGTGTAATGACAGTCTAAGCCATGTTGAAAGCCTCATAAAAAAATAGTATGGACTATATTTTAACAATCTAAGCACAAGGTCTAAAATGCATGGCACAAGTGCATTTAGGGCATGTCCACATCCATTTTTGCTAGTTTAACGGCGGATAATCTGAGCGCAAAGTAAGGCGCATGGTTCAAAGGGGTTGTACTTAGTCTCTTAATTAATCATAGGTGTGTTTTTGGGCGTAACATGAAATAAACCAATCAGAGTGTCATCTCCCACTCCCTTTAAAAGCCAGGTGTGCTTGCACCTTGGTGGATTGCTATTATAATGGTGGATTTGCACTCAAGCAACATATTTGAGTGCAGGATCAAAATAATAACACTTTAATATCCTAACGTTAGTTGCCAAAACTAGCTTTAGGGAGGGAAAAAATTAAGCTTTAGAACATAGACAGCAATGTGTGCATGTGAGCGTGACACATTTCTCATCACTGCAGTGGTGATCAAACTTACACAAAGCATGTGCTAGTGTGATGTTAACCTTTATTCATTGCAATTCTATGAGATCGTGTGATATAGCTGGCACAGCCATTAGCACTGACCCAAAAAATAGATATTTACTGTTTAATAGAGCATTCAAAGTGAAGCTGTTTGTTTATAGTCTAGCTAGCTAACATCTTTATATTCAATGCTAAGTTCACAGTAAAATACAAGCAGCTGGAATCGTATAACTGAGTCAGTGGGTTTACATGATGCTTGAAAAAGTTGATTTATTGTATTAGTCCGGCTAAACCTGGACTTTTAAAAATCATGTAAACATTGTAGTCCGACTGAAATCGTACTATTTGAATTTATCAAAGTCGGATTAACATACCTAGATAATGCGGTTGGGAGTTGATTTACTACGGCATGTATACGCTTCAATAGGCCAAAATTTGGCCTAGGCTTTCTGCGCATGTTCCATAATTTACATAGCAACTACTGTGGCCAAGCGGAATCGATAACGTTTCTGAAAATATATAACTTTAAAAGATTTAATTCAATCTTCTACTGGGACTTTTACCGTTTGTTGAGGGTGTGACAGAAAATTTCGGTGCCGCTGACTATAATCAAATGTTTTTCACATTTACCGTTCGATTGAGCAAGTAGCCTGCCATTCAAAGTACATTTTTATGGGTTAGTGCTGTCCAATTGTGCTAGCTACTTCACATTAACTTTGTACAGCTATCAATAAAGACTAACAGCACAGTACCACTTAATTATTGTCACTTCTATCACCACCGTAATGAACTAAAAAAAAAAAAGGTGACAAACAACCTTTTCTGTGAGAAATGCATTGTCGAGCTCACGCGCATACACTGACGTATTGAGTGTAGCCAGGCACTACGCTAGCTCTCGCTAGCCAATATGCATGAATAAGTGAATGAAGGCATTTTCTCTAAGTATTTATTTTATGTGTGGCAGAGGAATAACAGAAGCTATATGTATTCACAATAGTCGAACAGCTAACTTCTTTATTTAAATTTCAAAGCAAAACACAAGCAGCTGCTCCTCCATGTTTAGAGTTCCCCAGGAATTATGACACTGACAGTCACCTGGTTGTACATATGTTGTTATTTCTTACATTTGTTCGAGAGATCTTGCAAAAGTATTGCGAGGGAATGTAAAAAAAAAATTTTTTTTAAAACCCATGTCCCTTTTAGGGGCTCTGTATAATTCAACTTTGCAATACAGAAAAATGAGAAGTAATCAATAATCAGGTGAAAACTGTATGAAGGGACAATAGTTATTAAAGAGGTATCTTTCATGCAAAAATGTCAGTTGATGTGGTAGTTTATGCAGTGCATTCTGTTCAATCTGTGAGTTCATTTACAGTACATAATTTTGATCTACAAGTAAAAATGTACAGTCCTATTGGTATAATAAGAAAAAAAGATTGCTGGAGACAGACAACAAATGGCTGTGCAGCCTACTTGCAGTCTTTAGTTTTCTTAACCTGCACAATTTAAATTCAGATAAGAGTTAGTCTGTTTCTGTGTGTGTGCGTGCATGTGTTTTTCTTTTTTGTCAAAAATTAAATATAGAAATGTCCCTGCAATTGACATAAATATGAAATCTCATGGCATACAAATTTGAAATATAAGTTAGACATTCATCCAGTGGATATTTTAGAGATAATTCCCAATGCATTTCCTTTTAATGCGTTGAGGTGATGCTCTCTAAGGAGAAATTCAATTTAATTTCCACTTTTATCATTTTGAATGGAAATCCCCTGCACTATTTGATTTTAATGCAACATTATTTTGAATGATTTTACAATTGCAAAGTTTTTAATTGGATTTGCTATAATGGTCATGCTTTTAAATAATTTTAATCAAGGACACAGGAATACATTGTTGGATAGCTTAACAGTTCAACAACAAATTACATGGGCGCACACACACACACACACACACACACACACGTTCGTATTGCTATACTTGAGGACTTCCCATTGACTTACATTCATTCCGTAACCTCTAACCCTAACCCCAACCACTACATGCCTAACCTTAACCTAATTATAACCCTAACCCTAAGTCCTAACCCTAAAACAGCCTCTTGAACTTGCGGGGACCAGCAAAAGGTCCCCACCTTGTGTAATTTTCCTCATCTTTCTATCCTTGTGAGGACATTTGGTTCTCACAAAGATAGTAATACACACACACACACACACACACACCTGTCCTTGTCAAGTTAATCTTGTGTTCTGCACAATAGTTAATAATTTTAAAACACTGGGTTTAAAAATAAAAATTTGAATAGAGAGGTACTGTTGTGGAAGTAGCATCAACATTGCAATAATATTTCTCCAATGACAATGGACTATGAATTATTCAAATAATGTTGTTTATTGTAGTCTCAATACAAAGTTCCACTAGGAAAATGTAGTGCTGCAGTTCGATGCATTTCATAAAATAAAATACATTTCATCATAGAGAACAATTTTACTGTATTGTATGTTCAATGAGTAAATGAACACTATATGTATTGCTTCAGGAGGTAGCTGAAGATGTCTGTAATGAAATAAGCTTGGATGATTGGCATCACAATGTTTTTCCCACAGAAGTTTTAATTTGTAGTAGCAGTGGTGATGATAATAATAATAAATTCAAAACAGCATACTCATAGTTTTCTTAAAGTCTAATTTAAACATTACCATAAAGCACATTATATGGTATTTGCTAGTGCTGAAGGCCTAAAATAAATATCACAAAAAAATGCTATATGTTTCTGGCCTGAAGTCTCCAAATTGCAATTTCAGGTTATAGGATATCAGCACAACCATCTTAAAGCCAAAGACTCACTTCTGTTCTGATGGTTTATTGCATATCATGAAGCTACTTTGCTTTTACTTTTGCTGCATTCCCTCCATTTGCAAATCAAAGAAAATAAAAAAATGCTGGAAAGTCAGGCTGTAAACATGGAAATGGAAAACAGACCTGTGCTAGACTGCCTGAAAACATCAATAAAGATGAATGTGTTTGATATTGCATGACTGTTTTGGAAACAATAAACACATGAGGCTTGGGAAAAATTTGATTTCAATGTGCCACAGGTTAGGATCTTTTTTTTCCCTTGTCTTCATTTTGTAGCTATTTATTCAGTTGAAATCTGCTAGATATTTCTATTCTCATTGGATATACAACATGTGATTATTAATAGAAATAGATACCACACATAACATTTTGTAATGGTGAAAAGCACAAGAAACTATCATATTAGGCACAAAGTAAACTGAAAGTAGGTCCTTCCACAGAACTCAGTGATTTCTGAGTTAATTAAGCAACTGAAAATCCCTGCATGCTCAGGGTTGTGTACAAAAAGGCTGGACAGGTCTAGTCACCTATAATTATGACTAGCATGACTATAAGATGTATATGGCAAACACAGTTTGTGGCACATCTGGAAGAAGCTTCAGTGATGAAGACACTTCAACTTGCTGATATTTCACTAGGAACAGTGTCTAAGGTGGCATGGAACTCATCATCATCAACAAAGGGTAACTATGGCATACAACTGGACCATAGTGATTGTGCACTAATTCGAGGTGCTAGGCTAAACAGGCCAGAAAGTCTAAACTGACGACACATTTCAATCAAGGGCATGAGTATGCAGTTTAATTAAGAACAGTCCATTGAGAACTCCATAATTGGGTACAGTGTACAGGCACAGGCAATCCACTCCCGAGCAGGTTGGAAATGTAATATGGTCCAATGAATTCTCCTTCACTGTGCTCTTGACAAACAGAAAAGTACATTTATGGCTCACAACTGAAAGATTACAGTCTCAAAGGTTTGGTTCCAAGAGTGAAGGGTAGTGGCGTGGAGTGCATTTTCCTGGCATTGTTTTGGTGGACTCACTGTTACAGTAATCGCTACTTATTGAGTAGTTCTGTGTAATCAACTCCATTTTTTGTTGCAGCATCACTTTCTTGTTGTGAGGGGTTTCCCCAATCCACAGAGCATGTATTGGGACCCAATGGTTTGATGTACAAGTATGTTTCTGAGTGTCGCACTCATGTGTGGGTAGGAATAACTGTGGCTACAGAGCCTGTGGTTTGGGATTGGAGCTCTGTTCCACAACACAGGATTACTGAGTAAAACCTGGAACGCTCCCAAATCTGGAACATGGACTGAAGTCCAGAGCTGTTCAGGGTTTTACTCAGGAACATGGACTGAAGTCAAGAGCTGTTTTGGGTTTTCCTTGGTGGTGTCACCTGAAGTTCACTAAGGGGAAGAAAAGCTGGCGGACATGGAGCTGGCTTATTTTCTCTTGGACCTGTAACTAACGTTACCTCTAGTTATGCAGCTAATGTTGCCAGATGTCCGGTTCTTGACAGGAATGTCCGGTTTTCAAATGATTTGTACATGTCCGGTTTGTGGAGCAGACAATGTAGCCTAACATCTGGTTCGAGCAATGTGATGTAAGAAATTTACTGGTAGTTTTGAATGAATTTGCATGTCTATGGCTCAGTTTGGTAAGTGAGGCTCAGGTTAAAGATGGTGGAAGAGACTTCTTTTATTGTAAAAATAGGCTAAAATACCTAATATGCATTTAAGGGAGATTCTGGAACTGCACCTGACAGCTTTTTCCACCTCTGTCAAGGCATGTGTGTATTCACTTTCTTGTGTAGGATTGCTGCCACATTCCTCCTTCAGAAGAATACATGCCACAGCAGACAAAAGCTGTTCTGGTGGCAAGTAATTGTAAGTGTTAACTAGTAAAATGGGACTTCCCTTCTGCCAAATTAAAGAGGCGGATCAGTTTTCCTCAAGTTATAAGGTACCAGTTAATTAATAAATAATTTTAAAAAGACACAAAAATAGCATTTTAAAAAAATAATTGTATTACTGTGAGATAATATAATTATCAACTGCGACCGCAGCTCTATAGCTCTGTCTGTCGGTCGGTTGGTCCACAAAAGTGTCCCACCCCGTAGCGGCCAGTTTTCGCCCCAGGAGGCTGAAATTTGGCATGGACGTTGGTCAGGACCGGAAGTACAGCTGAGTAACTTTCAGGCCGATTGACCAAGAAGGGGCGTGATGATGGGCGTGGCCTATCACAAAAAGGCATATAACTACCGAATGGATTCACAGATTTGCACAAGATTTTGTGGAAAGGTTAGTCATGAGCCAAAGAAGAGGTCACGTGTTTGTGTGAGGGTATGTGCGTGGATGCATGCACACATGGATGCAGCTATTGCGGATTCACGCTTGTTTCCCTATTTTGTCAGCATACAATATAGCTCATAACCTGTGTTTGTTTTGTGCAGCCATTTTTGGCATTTTATATTTATCTGACATTCATACCCTTACTATAAATTTGTACAGAATATAATTTGTTGCATAGAGATAGAGACTTTAGTTTATATGTTGGAATGCAAAGCAGTGTCAAATTATTTTAGCTCTTGATATAGAATTACTAAAATGATTATCTTCTGTGGGAAATTTTATCATTGTATCTATATTTCAATTAACAGTTTTCCTTTAAAGAGCTGGAAGTTAATTTGCTGGAATAAAATAATTTAATTGACACTTCACAGCAGTGAATTGGTTTCAGAACTTAACTTGGAAGCTTATAGTCTAAGTTACTGGCAAAGGTATTTGCCGCATTAGCTGATGTTCCCTGCTGTGCTAATTAGTTATCAAGCATTAGAATACGAGAACTCTATGGAATGGAAATCCATTCCAAAAAAAAAAAAAAACTTTTCTCCAGTATTCATGGACCAGAATTATGTCTTCTATGTACTGTAGATAAGCAATGTTTAACCGATATTTAATAAGCAGGATTTTTTTGGATAGAGATAAGGTCTGGATATACTATGTCAATAATCAGAAGAAATAGGATAAAACCAATTTCAACAACATATAATTCTGCCTATTTTTAGAGCTGAGCTTGAGAATCCTCTTATGTTTTGTTTAAAGGTATTGCACCAAGTACAATTGTGATTATGACGGCAGCTATGTGGCACGTTTTAAGGTTAAATAGTGACAGACGGGTGACAAATTAAAGGAAAAACCAACAAACTGTTTTAGTAAGGTTTTGGGCCACATTAGCCCCTATAACAGCTTCAATGCGCCATGGCATATATTTTACAAGTCTCTGGACCTCTACAGGAGAGATGGAACACCATTCTTCCAAAAGATATTCCCTCATTTGGTGTTTTGATGATGATGGTGGTGAAGAGTGCTGTCTAACACGTTGGTCCAAAATCTTCCATAGGTGTTCAATTGGGTTGATCTGGGGACTTCAAAGGCCATAGAATATGATAATTTTCATACACATCAAACCGTTCAGTGACCCCTTGTGCCCTGTGGATGGGGCCATTATCATCCTGGAAGAGACCACTCCCATCAGGATAGAAATGTTTCATCATAGGATAAAGGTCACTCAGAATAACTTTGTATTAACAAGTGGACCCAAACCATACCCCACAGCATAACAGAGCCACCGAACCCCCTTACTGTAGGGGTCAAGCATTCAGGCCTGTACCATTCTTGGTGTACGCCACACATGCACTCACCCTTGTGTTGAAAATATGGTGAACGATGACTCATCTGACCAGATCACTTTTTTCCCCACATCTTTATGGTTTTTGCACCACTGAACTCTCAAATGTGCATTCGTCTTTGTAAGGAGGATTGTATGCACTGCAACTCTACTATAATATCCCTTTCTATGTAGTTGTAGACGAACTGTTCTTACTGACACAGTCTGATCACAGTCTGATCATTCTCAGTCACCTGAGGAAGAGTTGCTTCTATGTTTTTCCTGACATATCGCTCACAATTTGTATACAAGTCACAGAGCATGATAGGATGTTAGTTGCTTACATTTATCATGTAGTACACCTGTATGGAAACATCTGCATTTGTAATGTTTCTCCACTCATTTACGCAGGTTTTTCCTTTAATTTGTCACCCATCTGTATATCTAATCTGAATAAAAGGATGATTCCATGACATAGCCCAGTATAGAGAGAGAGAGAGAGAGAGAGAAAAAATTATTTTCATTTCTTTTTCCCTGCTCCTAATTGCAAATGAGAAATAGGATCTTGTTCACTTTTCTGGTTAAATAAAGGTTAAAATAATAAATTAAGACAACTGTGACCCTACCAACCCAATAACACTTAACTTATTCATATGGAATGACTGAAGAAAAGGCAGAAAAGAAGCATTTTAATATAGTAAAAGTTTTATGATTGATTAGGGTCATCAGTCCATCTCTATCAAGTGACCTGCATGGATTTAGATTTAGTATTTATACAGTTATCCTCCAATAGTCCCCATAGACACACTAATAGTGCAGTCAAGTGAGTAATTTTACAGCTCAGTGATTATAGTGGTGTTTATTAAAAACAATTATTTGACCTAATACCACCCCCTCCACACCCCCTTTGACGTATAAACTATTATGCTATTAAGTCATAGGCCATACCCACCTGATGAAATTCCTGCCAGACTTCATATGTTATCTAATATGTGTCCCCAGAACACATGTACTTAGTTTCATTTTATTCCTTTATTTGGTTTCCGAGAAAAAATCTTTTTTTAGATTTGTAGCACCCCCTTTTGTTCAATTTGAATACACCTGCAGTTATGATGGGGAGCCTTCCTTTCACATGGACACCAAATTCAAAGCAAAAGGTCTAACACTCAGTTAAAACCAATTTTGTATAGGCCTGCCCATTTTTGAGTTCATTGGCTAATGTCGACTCTTGCTTGTCCAATTGTGCTGGTTTATAGTCCATTTGTGTATATTTGTCCATTAAACATGCTCAGTGATATGGTCTCAGATTGATGGACAAGCGAAAAAAAGCCTTAGGGGAAGAAACTGTTTCAAAAGGTACAAGAATGAAAAAATCGAAATGGTGGGAAATCAAGCCAGATGGACTGTACTGGTTAAACTATCAAATTGGTACAGCTCATTCATGAGGTCATGTACACCAAGTCTAGCTAAATTGGACATACAATGTTCTTGTTATTTAAAGGTAAAACCTGGTTCTTTAATTATAGCACCACCTATGTGCTTGAAAAAAAATCAACACCAAGGGGGAACCAGGGAAGAAAGAAAATTGAACAGCAGTTGGATGTCATTGAAGTTGTAACAGATGCCTTCATAAATGCAATTATTCCACCAGGAAAAGAGGAGAATCCTAAATACTGTGCATTTTAAAATGAAATCGTATTAATAGGTGGGCTAATTTAATCAGCTAGACAGCTTTGACAGAAGTATGTGCTGCAGACTGCTGCTTTGCATGAAATGAAAACTGTTCAAAACAACTGACAGCATATCTGTGATCACAGACCAAAGAGCAGGTGGGGTAGAAAATTATTTTCTTCAAGGAACATCACTGCTCTACCTTAATTAGCTCTAACAAATTACAGCCTTGATTAAAAAAAAAACAAATTTCTGTCAATCAGCTCATATATATATATATATATAAATATAAATTAGGACAGTATTATATAAAGACCATCAGGATTTTTGATCCTGAGCACAGCCTTGTCGTGACAACCCAGTAGGCATGATGAGAAGTTTACATCTCAACAGGGCATTTGCAAATTAATTGGACTTAAAAATGGAATTGCAGTGTCATTGGATGAATTCTGGGATACACCTGAGGAATTATTTCCAAATCCTATTCAAAAGATTACACAATACTTCCAACTGCAAAATATGCAGCTCTCCATATGGGGATGTTAAAAGACCATGATCAAATGTAATCATAGTATAGAAAATCTTGAATTTTCAATTAATTCATTTTTTTAAATCTTAATTTTATTTGAACTTGTGACGCAGGGCTGGGTAGGACCTCTGCATCAGGCGGTGAACAGACAAAGAAACTCAAAAAGGTTGGCTTGCCTTTTCTTTAGGCCACAAACTTCAAAATCCAGAGATCTTCAAACACAGATCAATGCAGTGATCAAAAATACTCCATATGGGGGAAAAGGCAGGAAAAAAGGACTCCAAATACTGGCCTGACAACCAGGTCTTCTTTATACAGCCCCATCATGAGGTAATTGGACGCAGCCAATGTGATTATGATGGACCACAGCTGCGCCCATACCTGTCAGTAGGGCCAGTGCTGGCCCCTGATGGACAGCACCCCGATTCCCTTCCTGGCACAAACTGCATACATGGCATTCATATACAGTGCCATGAAAACTGTGCCCCCCCAGTGATCTCCTGAAGTATTGCATGTTTGTAACACTGAATTGTTTCATATCTTTAGACAAAATGTAATAGTCAAAGGGAACCTGAGTAAACGCAAACTTTTTTTTGTTTTAATTATTATTTAATAAAAAAGGTTATCAAACACCCATATCACCTATTCAAAAAAGTAATTGCCCTCTTGAACCTACAGTAAGGGGTTGTTCCACATTTAGCAGAAATATCTGCAACCAAAGCTTCCTATAATTTGATAACTGTCTTTCACATCATTGTGGATGAATTCACATCAGCCCACTCTTTGCAAAACTGCTTTAATTCTGTCAGTGATGCTGTATAATCAGACTGAATTCATCATGTGAGTGTTCCTTGTACACATCACCGTCAATCATAATCTGTGCTTAATCAGTGATAATTGCCTTATCACCATAAATGATCGGAAGGGGGGGGGGGGGAGTGCAGTCAGGATAATTTGACACATGGCTTGACCAATAGCCAAAAGGCTATCAACTTCTTACTAGCAAAGTGCTGGCGGCCCTACCTACAGTATAATATCCCCATCTGATAAAGTCACTATTGTCTGTACAGGAGTGTAGGCAAAGTAAAAAATAAATAAATTAAAAAAATGTAAAAAAATTTATTGCATGGTGTTTATTTCAAAATTTATGGAGAAATATAAAGGCGAATGAACATATTACTTTGTGCAGTAATCTAAATAAATGACATTTGCTTTTCACATTCTGTATCACATTTCGTTTGCTGTCAATTTATTCTGATTAAAGCACTTTAATATAATAAACTATAGTTTTATGTTTTGTTCATTAGAGGCTACTCTAATGGGTGAAACAAACGTATGCAGTAGTTAACACACTTATGTGGTGCATTGTTTTTGTTTCAGTATAGATCTATTTTACTAGACAAAGTGTCAGACTGGGACAATACTATATTTATAAACATTTTTTTCCCTGTGCCTAATTTGCACAAAAGGATGCAGTAGACTCAGCATTCAATAGGCTATGTTTACACACTCTGATTCACACTTTGGCTCTTTCATTCATTAGGCTGTTTAGAATGACTCCTCTGGGATACCTTTTTGTGTCAACCTGAAGAATGTGCCGGAATGCCATGTGAGAATAATGAGGCTCATTTGGTACAAGAGTCACATGACAGAGCTCATTGGTACGAGTTACTCCAGTCTCCTAGCAGAAAGAATGCAGTTCAGCTGAAGACCCTTTCTGAGCCACACAGTGAAATAATGAATATTAAACCAGCTCTGAGAGAGTACTTGTGATTCCTGATGGCCAAATGTAAACCCTGCCAGAGCTGAATTAATGATAAACATTTCACTGTATATGTGGATGTTAAGGTTACCATTAGGGGCGTAAGTATGGAGAATCCTATTATACTGGCTGCACCAGGCTACTAGTGACACTATCATTTATTGCATGTGTTGGGTGTATCAGACTAGAATTTCATTAAAAACAATTTAAACAAACAATTAAAAACTGAATTGTGAGTCTGAAATGAACATTAACAAATACAGTACAAACAAATAGCTTGTGGCTTGAATAACACATTCTATAGCAAAATGTACCTTTTAATAATGAGAAATTCTGGAAATGTCACAAGGAAATACTGAAAATACCATTCAGCAAAGATCTGACAGAATAAGTAAGACCAGATATCACTACTTATAGAAACCTGTATACAGCACTGCAGTAGGTGTGTGGTAGATACTTATCAAAACATGGTTGTTGCACTGCATTCTTCTTTTAAAGGGCAGAGACATTCATCAAAGTTAAGTAGAATGGATTCCACATTGTAAAAAAGTCATTCTTGCATGACAAATACAGTCTCTGTTTATAATTGAACTCAGCTGCTGAAGTGGAACTCTACAGTTCCTGCAAATAGGATTTACTTTAAATTGTTTTATTAACAACCTTCACATTTTACAGCTACTATGAATACACTAGTGTTCTGCTTTCTCTCTGGGACATTTTTCAAGAGAGGAATTGCAATGGCATAGTAGTCACTTTGTAATGCAGTGCTGGTGTGGTTGAGGACCACACTTAAATGGGCCTTGTGGCTTTGCTTATTGTACATATTTTATACCATGCACTGGGTTACCATGTATGACAAAGGTTGTCAACTGCTTTGCTGCCTTCACTTCACGGAAAGATATTGCAAAATTACATTAAAAAGTTGTGTCAGTAAAACGTTTTTAAAGGAATTTTACAAAATCATGACATTAGTTTGCCAACAGAACACCATCATAACTGACTTTCTAGGCAGTATCGTAAGCAACTGGTATGGTAAGCAACAGGTATGAAAGAGACACTACAGGTACATGACAGAGAATGTGGGTACCAGACTCTTGGTGGAAGTGGTTATAACTTTGGTTATGTAACTTTGATTACCAACTCTGGCATGAAACATGTTATGACATGTTAATGTGAAAACTCTCTTTACTACAGTGCACTTGTAAAGATTAAATGAAGAGGAAATAAACTTTTCAGGTTGCAAATTTAGAAAGGAAGCATTTGTAAGAACTATTGCTAATTGTGTAATCAATCACTCAGAATGGTTTTACGACTAAGCTGAAGAAAAAGTTTAGATTACACCTCATTTCCATTGCACAACTTGGATCCTGTTTAAGCCTTTAATTTTCATTTAAATACATTTTTTCTTCACATGTTAAGGTTTGCTGTGGTTATAAACTAGAATTGAAGAAAATATCAATACATGTTGAATCAATTTTGTGTCTATGGCTCAAAGTTCAATGACCTCCTATGTTGATTTGAAACAGCATAAATGAATGGATTCTTTCCAACATGTTGTTTTATTTAACACTGGTAATTGTCTCATCATTGGTGTATCCTGTTGTTTAATGAAGTGATATAACAGATAATGGAAACATAATGACACTCCTCAATAAATATTTAATCTAACCACAGTATGCTCTGTCACCTTGTGAAGACCAAAATATAAATGAGAATCTTTTCAATCAGCTCCAGTTGCATGTGGTTTATTTCCTTGGTGTAATTGATTTCACAGTGAATTAATTAGTTTCATTAGCACAAAACACTTTGTTTATTAAGCTAGGAGTTGAACTATGGTACTTATGCATCACTTTGATGTTTGGAAAAAATAAATGGTGTGTCTGTGTGTGTGTGTGTGTGTGTGTGTGTGTGTGCCTTCGCTAAGTATTACCTATTACACCCCTCCTTTATTTTATGTTTAAAAATCGATTAAATTACATTCAAAGAGAAACACAGATGGAACACACTACCTAGGTGGTTTTTTCTGAACAATGCAGGGAGACAACACACATGCAAACATATACACACATACACGCACACACACAGCATGTATACAGTATATTTGCTAACACCCAAAGGCTCCTTCTGGATGTATTACTCAGACAACAACACTGGTCTGGTCTACAGTTGCAGGGAAAACTAGCATGTCTTCCCATTGCTGATAATTCAGGATCACATTCTACTTAATATTCCAGTTGCTGAGGATATTGTCATTGTCACTGTTAAAGCAAGATTTCAGGCCCTACCATCTTGACTAATGTTTCTATCAGGTTTCTTAACTATCAATCACCTCACTGCACCATGATCAAGAACAAGTTACTGAATCCCTATCACATATTCTAAATGACTGCTATGCATACAAAGGGTTGTACATCACAAGGCACGACAAAATTGTCGAACCATTAATGAAGGACCTATTACCATTATATCTGCTGAGAGAATACACAAGCATTCCTGTGTCATTCCATGCTCAACCTTGCAATAATGTTACCGATATATTCTATAATGTGTCGGCTAATTCTCCAGATGTTGCAGTGGTGATGAGGAAAGCAGAACGGTGTTTCTTTTGGAAGTAGGCTGTACTTTGATGCCAGTCCAGTAGAGCCCTTCCTCACTAAGGTACTGAAGTATCAGCCTCTGGTTTCAGCCCTTGAACAACTTGGCTATAGATGTGGGTTATTAGTATTTATATTTGGTAGCCTTGGCAATGTCCACAGGTTAGTGGTGAGGGGTTTAGAACTGGCTGGAATGTCAGAATTGCAGGCAAGATACTGTAACATGTCAGCAATAATAGGTAGCTGCCATATTTGGAGGTGGCGCTGCTACCTATACCCCTAATGAACCTGCAAGTTTCCATGCCATTAGTTTGTTTTGTGTGTCTCAACTGTTTATGTCCTTTTATGTTACTTTGGTATGTGGTGTATGCGTGTGCGTGCGTGCGTGTGCGTGCATAAAAATGCAGATATAATTCCTCTGTGCATGAGCTTATGTTTCTTTGTTTCTATTTCAATGTAATTTAATTCATCTCAAACATATCATTCTAAATTATTGAACATGACATCTGGAATGGATCAATGTTCAACACGATGGCCCTACCCCATGTATTTCAGTCCAGCTGCTCGCCAAATCATTTGTAATTATTCCAATATAATGGTTGAGCAGACCGCTCACAGTTTGCTGCAAGAGTGGAGTACACAAGCTAGTGTGAAAGAATTGCAATAAATTAGTTACTTTTGAGATTAATGACTATCATTTCACTCCCTGAATTCCTGGACAACTTGCTATTATCCTGTGACTCCAGCAGTAAATTGCCTAAGGCCATGTCTAATGCAAACCAGAAGATAACAATTCTAGTCTGGAAAAAATTCTGAATTTACAGAGTCCTGATGTATTTATTGCATGAATGTATTGAATTTAAGCACAATGAAACAATTGCAATTCGTTTTCTACAAAATTAAGCCTCTTTGTGTTGCAGTTATTCTCTATAGAGCTTGCCATCAGAAATTTGCATCTAGTCAGGATATAGTTACAACATGGGATTCACACTGGGGTTATAAACAACAAAACATTCTGATTGAATATTTATTTTGTCTTAAATATATAATTTTGAGGGTGAGACATGAGGTTGAGTGATCAATCCCCACCATGGTACCTTTCAAGCTTTATTCACACCTCTACTTGCAGCCCTCTACTTGTTTTTCCTCTCTGAATGAAAGCAAAATATTTGGAAGGAGGGTGGACTGTGCTTGGTTAAAAAAAAAATATTGGCAAAGCATATTTAATGTCTAGGCCTGTCATTTCAAACTGTAGAGGGAAAAAAATAATTTTTTAGGTTAAAATGTGAGAAACGTGAGAATTGCATTTTATTATTTATTTTTATTTTTTATATATATTGCCCTACCTCACTAATGCACTTCTCACTGAATGGAAGCAAATTCCAGGGGCAGTGCTCCAACATCTTGAGGGAGTGGGGGTTTTGGGAGACCAACCACAACTGAACAGGGGTTCTTTAAGCTATTGACCAGAGGTAGAATAACCACCAAGTCTCAAGAGACAAAAGGACAGGGGGGAAAAAACCAAACCCCCCCCCCACCCCCCAAAAAAAAAAAAAAAAACCCTCCTAAGGGAGAGTATCCCAAAGAAAAGGTTTAAACAACCCGCGTACAGGGTAACAAACAAAAGCTTAAGGAGTATGAACCTTCTGAAAATAAAACAAAACTGCCTGCGCAGAAAACGGGGTAAACAGACCTCAAACCGAGGCTGAAAAAGTAACACCAAAGAAGAAATACGAGTTTTAGGTTGTGGCACTAACTTGTTGCCAACAACCCATAAAGCTAAAGATTGTTGTGCTAACTTTGTAGTCACAACAATCCAGTACCACAGACTCTCAATCTTTTACCTTACCACACTTGACAGAACACCGGTTCTAGTAAAATGTAAGTAACACCGAAGCAAAGCTTATCGGCTTGCTAAGGGTTTAAATAGCCAACAGGTGCAAATAGTTAAAGGGGATTTGCACTTGTATAATTCAATCAAGGAAGAGAAGAAAACTAAATGGCCGTAATAACTGAAGAAAAGGTGCAGAAAAAAACCAATGGCCGTAATAACTGAAGAAAAGGCACAGGAAGGAAAATAAATGGTGGTATCACCCAAAACCATGACACATCTAGTATAAAGCCTTCCCAGAAGAGTGGATGTTGGTATAGCAACAAAGGGTGGACCAACTCCATATTAATGCCCATAATTTTGTATGAGATGTTGGACGTCAGGTGTCCACATATTTTTGGCCATGTAGTGTAAGTTAAGATATGCAATTGGAAAATAGAAAAAAGGAACCACACCTTCACTCTGTTCTACCTCATCCTATTCCTGCATTCATACAAAATGCATGAGGCTGTGCTGAAGAGTTGCTCACTCTCAAGATTACAAGGGGCAGGAAGGAATGTATGTGCCATTGCAGCCACAGAGGGAAATGGCACTTTCTTAAATTGTTTACATAGCACTGGAATCAGAAAATGTCATTAATTCTTACAAGCACACAAGGGCTAGAACAGCCTGATACTGATACCAACAAGGAACATCAGAGCAACACTGCTTTTAAATAGTATTCGGTAATGGAATCTGCCAAGTAAAATGATATTGGTGATTCTCTGCTTATAGTAAAGCAATACCAAAATAATGTTTGATACTTTTATTTCTTAATTCAAATACAAAAATACCAAAAACAAGCCTTCATCATGCTGGTTGTCACATGTATTTCTGGCTATGAAATTATAACCATTTATTTCCCTTCTGAAACTAAGAGCTAATTAATCCATATATCCATTGTCTTCCATTTTAAGTCTGGGATGCTTTCCTCAATAAATAGCACAATTCTATAAATAATACTTTTCTATCACAAAGAATGAGTCGGGTAGTTCTTCAAGCTTTGACATGTAGACAGCTGCACAATGAAATGCTATGTAAAATTGACAGCTCTGAGTCATATGCTCTTATTAACTCTAGATGATTACTGAAACATTCATTAACAAATGATGTTTGAGATATCCTTTAAGGTAATAAATATGAGGCACAATGAAGATTCAAGGTGTCTGTTATGAACCCTCAATCCTTATCCTTGCAACTATGATTCAAGCACATTTCACAGCTATGCTTAGTTTGAAATGAAACAATGAAATATGAGGTTAATGTGCAGACTGTCAGCTTTAATTTGCGAGTATTTGCATGTGTATCAGGTGACGTGTACAGGAACTGAAGCCCTTTTATACATAGCGTTCTCCCCATTTTGTGGGGACCAAAAGTAATTGGACAGTTGGTGACTCAGTTGTTTCTTGGCAAGCTATCCATCTTTGCATCCTTAATTCATGCACAAAAAAGCTAACAAAGGGTCTAGAGTTAATTTTATGTGTGGAATTTGTATTTGGAGTCAGTCTGCTCAATGCCAGTGAAGGCCGTAATAACGCTGAGAAAATATCAGTCAAAATAATCAATCGATCACAATATATGGGGTGTGTCAATATCAACAGGGAGGCCCTTGCCTTTTTTAGTGACAATGCCCCCAAGCACGCATTGAGGTCAATATAGAAATGGTTTTGTCGAGATCGGTGTGGAAGTTCTAGACTGGCCTGCACAGAGCCCTGACCTCAACCCCATCCAACACCTTCGAGATCAACTGGAAAGCCAGCCCAGCCTAATCGCCCAACAGCCTCATCTCACTAATGCTCTTCTGGCTGAATGGAAGCAAATCCCTGCCACAATACTCCAAAATTTAGTATAAAGCCTTCCCTGAAGAGTGGTGGCTGTTTTAGCAGCAAAGGTGGGGCTAACACCATATCAATACCCACAATTGTGGATGGAATGGTGGATGTCAGGTGTCCACATACGTTTGGCCATGTAGTACACATATAATACCGGCAAGTTAAATGAATTAAATGGATCATGTTAAATTTGAGATAAACTCAGATTTTATAATTATACATAAAAATATGATAATTTCCTTGAATATCCTTTGTTAATAACAAATCCTGAAAATCATTGATCTAATGCTTTCATTAATAAGAAAACACAGATAATAAGGGGAAATCATTCACGTGACAATGTATTATGTGGTTAGGGTCTGTACTTATCTAGTCAACTGGCAGTAGCAATCTAAAGTTACAGCAATCTAAAGTTTAGTAAATGCTTCTCTATACCAGAAACAAGAACAGATTTTGGTGGCATAACAAACAGCATGTTCATGCTTTCAAATATTTTCTATTTAAAAGGCAAATCTGTTTCTTCTCTGTGGCCATCCAGCTAGCCACAGATGATGATTTCTCTTTAGAATTTTTTCTTTTTTGGTATTGTGCATGGTCAATCCATCTTTCTGTTTGCAGCCTATATATTTTCATGCCCTTGAAAGTACCATGAGGTGAGGTCAGTCAAGTCCTGCAGTGCCCAGTGCTATGTTTATTATTAACTTTGATAGTGCATATAATTAATTGCTTATGCAGATTGACCTTCTAGGTCTTTAGATGTGTAATAAAAAGGCTGCCTAAATTCAGCCTTGGTGGTTCTGATGTGAACAGTTTATACAAGCGTAAACAAACTATGATGCTCTATATGACAGTTAATAAGGTTGACACAGCAGACCATCAGACAAACCAGAGAGAATTTTGCATAAACCCAGAATGAAGGGAAATTAAAAGGGTGGGATTTAGACATCATAAAATGGAATAATGTTAACAAGCCGGAGGCCACAAGCATTCCTGTATATAGCTACATTGTAACACTAAGTGTCACTAATCAGTTTTATCGTCCTTGATTTTTTAAACTCAATTAAAACTACACTGTAAAATGTCCAGTGAAAATTCAGCTTTAACAGAGTTTATATGAATCTGCTATGGCCATAGTGGACTCATATAAACTCTGTAAGTTGATGTAACGCTAAATATTTTACTGAGTCTGCTATATACTGTTTGGTGAAGACCTACATTTCAGCTGTGTTTCCACCTCATAGTCAGAGGTAACAGGCTGGACTGGCTATCAAGCAGTTTGGGTAAATTCCAGATGGGCTGATTTTTTACTGTTCTGGTGTAATCTAACTTTATGCTGCTCTGTCAGAATTTGCTATCATACCAAAACCTGACATGCAAAGAAAATGTAATTTGCTGCCCCATCAGTTTTAGCTACCTTTCCATGCACAGTAGGCTGCTGTTTGCTTTGTAATTACAACTTAACATATAATTTCAGCCAAAGACTTTACACAATGATGCACGCTAGTCAATATAGCTTATGCTAGCTATTTAGCTAATGTTATGTATTTAGTGCATGGAATATCTTGTTTTCAGATCAATGACATGAGATAAACTTTCTTGATTATGTAGTTTGCCACTGTTTTTTTTTTTTTTTTTCTACTGAGAATTTCATATTCTACACAGTGTGACAAAAATTATATATTGTTTTGGACCTTTTGATGAAATTAATAGACATTATGAATATTACAGGTTACCACTATATCCCCCACCTGAATTACCACTGTCATCAGTTCTCAATTGATTATGATCTCTTCATTTAAGCATTTTTTGATCCAGTAAAACTGCAATACATTTTCAATGGGTTATGATATAAACATGGGCTTTGGTGTTAGATTTTTGTATATGTTTTAAATACCTATTATCCAATAACTGTTTTTATGGAGACCCTATTAGTTGGTGAAGTTATTTCGTTAACTTTTTAGTATTAGGCCTACTTTGTTGGATAGCTAATTGGATATCTAGGCATTATCTGCGAGTATGTTTCATATCGTTAAGGTTAACTGGTGAACTTATTAGCTGGCTAAACTACCAAGATAGTTACCAAGTCATATTAGCTGTACTGGAACGTTTGTGGCAGCTAGCTCAGACCTGCTTCTTTTTTAACATTAGAAGTGGGCCAGACAAGGCATTGAAAGACAGACCTGAATTTTTCTCTCACTCATACCCTGTTGAGTAATACAACCACACAAGAAGCTTGCATCTTTTTAAATGAAGAATATGCAACAGATAATATAAAAGAATAATGTTATATTAAGATATTTGTTTTGTTTTGGATATTGTAACTGGTGAATTTCATGCCACTGTTATTAAAGACCTACCAATATGACATTTGGAATGTCAAGGATTTATACATTGGAGACAAATATACAGTTGTCAAGTATTGCTTTCCATACCACTTAACTAAAATATACCTTAATTATAAATGCAACATTTTGCCTCTCAAACATTCACCATTGTATGCTTGAAATAAGTAGCACTTAAGTAATTTGAAATGTGTTTATACAAGTCTGATTGGATAGCAGTTGTGCTTACTAAATTAGTAATGGGCTTCTCTGGTTAATTTCATTACATATTATATTTTGCCGGACGCTGTTCTCACAACAGCAGAAGAAGTTGGTAATTGATGATTCGCAGACCCCTCATAGAAATTTTTTCATGTGACAACCTCCTGGGGAATATCACATCAACCTTTGCTTCACAATTTGTGCATTTAATTTCAGTAATCCTATTGACTTTAAATAGATAAATTATTTTAGTTCAGTTTGCATTAGCATGTTGATTGATTTGACCAGTGTAAGACATGGTCCACCGGAAAAAATGATTTTAACCAAGGGGTGTCAACATAGTGCATGTTGTAGAGGCAACTGCAGTTCTTTGGGCTGCATCCTGTCAGTTGGGCCAGTTTTTAGTTTGGAATTTACTATGAATGAAAACGATAAGTCACTTGTGTGCATTATGGGAGACATTTTTTGTAATATTGTAAGGATGCTTCAATAATTTTATGACTGTATAATATAGAAACAAACTAGTTATCTCTTAGTTACATGGCTGTGAAGATACTGGCCATCTCCACTGCATGACTGCTAACTGTCAATCATCTTACTAATATGACTAATTTGACATTTAAAATGACCTAAATTAAGTGATTTAATTAAGCCAATAGAGTAAATGAAACCATTTAGCTTGACCATCATCTGGTGGCTGGAAGGTTAAATTGCAGCAGGGAAATGTTTGTGAAAGAAAAAAAGAAAGATTTTAATGATTTTAACAATGTATTTCAGAATGGAGACAGCAATGAATAAAATTTCAGACTGCATTTAGGAACAATGATGTCAGATTCCTTGGAAGAATGCAAACAGATGATGAAATGTGTGACTGAGTGCCCTTGTGGGATCTGTATCCTGTGACTGACTCCTCTGAACTGGATAAAATTCCTTAAAAAAAGTGAATTCATTCTTATTTGCACTGTGCAATTTAGGGAGAAAACAACACTTTCAGAAAAAGGGTTATTTTTGATTTGCCACCATTGGGGAACCATTTTTATTTCTTTATGGAACCCTGTATGGTAGGTATAAAACGTGTGAAAGCTCCCAAATTGAACTATTTTGCCTGACAAAGAACCTTTGCACGAGATAGGATTTCTCATGACGACACAGCCTTTTGGAGCCCTTTTTTCTGAGCTGTGACGTTGAGGCAGGGTTATCCCTGACTATCGATGCGAAGAACACACACAGTGAATGTTTTGTAGTTCTGTGGGCAGTCAAAGACACAGATATCTCTGTGATCACAAATCAAAATACCCAACAGAGAGGAGAGCATGTGGTTCTACAGATCAGATCACCCCTTGCCCTAACCCCCCCCCCCCCCCCCCTTAACCAACACAGGATTAATGTTTATTTTTCTAAAGACATCACAGAAGAATGTCTTGACCTTTTCACTCAATGTTTATAAATTGTTGAAGCTTAAATTGTATTCATAAAATATTATGCTATTTTTAGACTGGGGAAAAAAATGCTGGGTTTGTCTTTGTGTGAATGTTTGCGAGTATACACGATTAAATGCTTGTATATTTGTGGCATTATATTCTGTAGTTATGTAGAAAACATCTCAGTTTTATATATTGTAGGACAGAAAATACTCATGTAGAGCTTGTATGTGATGTGATACACCAATATTTGGAAAGGAAATGAATGAGCTCATCATCTTGATCATTTTAGTAACAACCAATATTAATATTGTGCAATATAAACAACAAATTCTACAAAGCATTTCTTTAATTTTGTCTTTATATAATTACTCATACATAAAGGGCATGTTTCATGTTTTTCCCCTGAGACAATGAAATCAAGATAGTCACTTGAAGAGAGTTAATTAGGTTGCTTGGGATAAATCAGGTTTCCATTTGTTGGGGGAGAGTGGATCTCCCTTTAAGGTCAGTGGAGATTTGACCCTTGTCTGTTCACCTGATATCCAATCTGCAGGAGTAGCACTCAAGGCCAAGACTGCCAAGACTCCAGCCAGCTCTTATCATGTGTTATCGGGTGTCATCACTGCCAGGATCTCAAGGTGCTTCGAGGTCAGAAACGACAATTTGTTAATGTCTCAGGCATGTCTGGTGGTGAAGTGACTCCATCAGCTTTCTGAATGCTGACTGCCCGTTTTACTCCATATCTTGGCTTCCTATGTGCATTTCAAGAAGGAAAAGATTTGGATTTACTGAGAGTTTTTACACACAGCAAATGTTGGATGCATTTTAGTTGTAGGATTAACTAGAACGTAACCAACAGAAAACTCATGAAAATAACATGTACTTTGGCAAATACAAAGGACAGAAAGAGATACTTGTCTGACATTCTTCTGTAAAACTGCCTTTTATAACTTTTACATGTGGTTGAATTAAATGAATTATGTCATTTAAAACTGAAAATATTAGGAAAAAACATGGCTTAAGAAAAGCCTTTCACATGCCTCTGACAGATTGTGTACTTCTCTCAGCAACCAAAAGGTGGCACTCTTGCTTTTCTATCACCCTTTTATAACTTTTGAACATTAAAGTAAGCATTACCATATTTCAGTTTTAAATTATTTACTCTGAGTGGAAAATCAGTCAGTCAAGTAGTGAGGCTTTATATGCTGTCAAAAAAGTCAACTTCATGACAGCATCTATGCGACATTCCATAAAATGTCATAATTGTTATTCCTTGAATGATTACAACCTATTTTGGACTGTTGTTTTTGGAAGCATTCTAAATAAATAGCAGTGTATGCAAAAATGGCAATATAGTGCACAAAAAGCAGGTCAATTTCAATAATCTTCATAATAATATGTGCATTTACTGTGAGTTTGACCTTTTCTAGAATGGCACATAGAACAGGTAGAGAACAGTTTTTTTCTTGACAATGTAATATTATTTGTGTCCCTTCTGAAGCAAAGTCTGTCAGTGCAGTGACATGGTAGTTACTTACGTCCATTGCAAACTACTAGATACTGACTGCATGTAACATTAAACTATGAAACACCACAGCTGGGGCATCCCTACTACTTTATGTACTCTTGCAGCAATAATGAGCCAAACTTATCAAACTTGCCTACCCATCCCCATTTACCAATCCCTGGTCAAGTTCCGAAGAGATGCTGACAAGAATGAATCTTGTAATATCCCTGTGCTGGGAGAAGAATTTACACATTAAAACTTGATGGCTGTATAAATCAAATTTTCATAAAACATTACCTTTAGGGGGAAGAGGAACAGATCTGGCAGAAAGTCGCCTGTGGTTTGCATGTGAGAATTCATTTTCTTGCATAAATTTTACGACATGGATGACATATTTGTGCTTTTGCATTTCACTTATAAATGATGTATGAATGTACACAGACAATCTTGTAGCTTGAGCTTTTCTGCAATACAACAAAAAAGACGAAAATTTGTATAATTTATGTATGCATTTTGAGACCGTAGTCAGAACTTTTAATTGGAACTCAAAAGGATACAGTAGATATTATATATTTCCTATTTGCAATGTATGCATACATACAAAATAAGATTGTTTATTAACTTACAAAACACAGTTCATCAGTAGCTTGGGTAGCTCAATTTTATTCATTTCTGATTTTGTCATGTAATAAATATTGAATCAAAAATGTATATATATATAATATATATATATATATATTTTATATATATATATATAAAACAGCACAGTCTTAATAATTTCCTGTTCAAAAAATGTCACAGTGTGAAATGTTACAGTTGATGTGGCAAATAACGTATTGAATTGGCAAGGTGAAATGTGATCAAAACTCTGTGTAAGATCAACACCAGAATAAACCAGCATCCATCAAATTTTACATACATTTCTGCTGGGTGAATGCAATAGACAGACACATCAGACAGTGATTAATACAGAACAACACAACCGAAAGCACATAGCCTCATCACATGCAATCTTATATCTTGAACATGGCAATTAGTCCGTTGAGTGAATGTTTTGAATACAACATGATAATGAATCAGAAGCAGGAAGAGTATAACATGGAAACAGAGGTTCCAATTTAGACATGATGGTTAGAACAGATAATATTGTATTTGTGAACTACATAAAATATAACAGTTGCTTGAAACCACAACACACACTCTTCATGCTACCACAGTCCCAAAAGCAGTTTATTGGTCAGAATGCTGAAAGCCCAAGCTCAGTGATAGTCCATAGGTATTTTCCACTATGATCACACAATCACTGGCAAGAACCAAATATTTGAAAAGCTTTGAAAAATGAAATTGCATATGGCTGATCTGATAAAGAATGCCGCAATGGGAGGTCCTGAGTCGTAATTAATATCAATCATGCATCAGGAGTGTAAATTAGGAGTTTGTAGGCATTTTAAAACAGCCAAGTGTCAGAAATATGATCTGTGTCATCTGTAATTCTATTTGTAAATGCACACAATAGAAAATTGTCAATTGACTCATTTTCCGTCTGCAGGTTGAGACATTGAGGGGAAAGCTGTATAAACAAGAAGTACAAAGAGTGGAGAGAGGCATACAGAACAACTAAAGTAAACAACAGAAGATGGATGGCTTTGTGAATCTGAACTGGCCAGCTGGTTTGGAGGAAAACTGGTCTGGGATGTCGTGGAGAAATAAATGGAAATTCTCACTCAGGTGGAAAGAAGAAAGAAATGTGTGGCTGTTCCATGTCCAGTCAGGGTCATATACCTAAATGCACAATTGAGATTGTGGGAGTGCTGAATGCACAGTCCACCCAGCCCTGCTGTAAGCTATGTGTGGTGACCACAACACACCTTTGCCTCTAAAGATTTTTGTTTAATGTGGAGAACCTTTCCTGGGATTTTGTTAACCAAGAGTCCCCATCACAGTTACAGGAGGGAGTGGCTGATCACAGAATTTATGTTTCTTTGTGGGAAAGCTAGCTTTAACCACTTTGTGCAATGCTCCTAGTGGTCGGCAACGCCGGCATGCCTAGATTGCTCAGTTCAGACATTCTGTGCTCCTGCAACCAAATTATGAGTTGAAAAGACAAACTCTGTGTTCTAGCTTTATTAATAGACGATTCAGGACAACTATGCCGAATATGGAGTTTCCAAGCACCACCATTGTCACACTCGTCATCCATTTACCAAGCATCCCCTCTCTGTAGTCTCATCTGTTGCTACACCTACCACGCATGACACCCTGGACAATAGTGTCTATCTGGACATACAAAATTATATCATGACATCCTACTGTGGGTAAATATGGAATAAATATACAACTTTACCATTGGTTTCACACATAGATGGTTTTATAGCTCAGCGTAACTGAAAGTTTTGTCTCATTATAGCTGCATTACGTATTCCGTCTGTGGTAGCAGTAAAAGACACTGCACCTGACGAAACGTTGTCAACAATTTTTCATAATTTCTTGGAAATGGGACTTGGAATTGAGGACTTCTGAGAATATATGTTTGCTGATTGACCTAGCTGACATTGTTTTCTGGAGTGAAACAGAAGCAGATAGAACAGTATCATTGATTTACTGTCTCTGTCTCCATCTACTGAACACAGATAAGGTTCCATCCTTATCCATATCCATATTTCGGTTATATACGTTATTTTTGAAATTGAGTGTCTTTAAATAGGTTAGTGGTATTATATAATGTGGATATTTTACACTGTAATGTAAGCGTTAGTTAGTAGTGTAATAGTTTTTGTGATGCATGCAACAGTGATGACGTAAGAGTTGGAACATTGCCAAAACGTGTTGGACGGTTGAAAATTGTTTTCATGTAGTCCCATCCCCATACAAGAAAACATAAGAGAGTTCATTATTACACATTTAGGTTCTGTACCGCATTGTATGACAATATTTTTGCATTATTTTTTAATCTGATAGCAATGTTTCATCTTAAACCTTCATAAGGGGCTCATGTATATGCTTTGTAATCAATTAATCAATCAATCAAAACTTTATTTTGGACTGAAGGTCCATATAATGGACAAAACACATTTTATTCATTTTTGGAGAGATTTTGGATATGTTTTTGGACCCCTAGATATTTTAGACCACTACTGACGGAAAGCTGGTAATTCCTACTTGAAAATGATGCAACAGTGAGTTTCTTGAGACAAAATAGTTGATTTGCAGTGAAATACGTGAATATGTTGTGATTTACAGCAATGCATAATTTAGACATTTTGGATAGATCTGGAGATGCTGGGTACACTGCTTAGTTTTTGCTTCATAAATCTATAGTAGCTACATATCCACCCTTAGATTTTATAAACTTGTGGTCAAGAAGTTTTTGATCCAAGACATGTATAGTTTAATCTGCTGTATATATTCAATCTCTCAGTATTTCATTGCAAACTAAAAAAGTACAAATTCATTTTAGATTTTTTGTGTAGACAATTGCATGTGGCACTTTATTTCTTCCAAAATTATGAATATAAACTAATCTACATTAGTATTGTAAATGGTACAAATGTCTTGCATCATTTAAGCCATTTTTCAAGTCTCTGTGGTGTTCACATCTGGAGTTATAAAGCTTTAAATAGGGTACCCCCTAAATAGGCAAGGATTGGCCAGATTTGGCATGTACGCTAAGGGGTTAATTATTACATAACTGCTGTCTCCACAGCCTCACTGTAGCCTTCTGTAAGTGAATACTCCAAGTGAGTATATCTATGCATCCCCTGCTTTCACAGTGTGGCAACGCGTTGTGTGTTATATAATTTCTGAGAACACCACTCTTGACTCCTGTTGGCAAATAAAACATAGCTTTTTTAGAGTGAAAAATAAATTTGCCCCCCATATCCCCCCAAATGAATCATATTTAGCCTTATGCTTCTAGTAATCTCATGTTGCATGCTGTCTAATCAAATACCATGTATTTCATTTTCTTCTGTCTTTGTGTTACTAATCACTGATTATTTTATAAGCTGAAACATTGGCTTCATCTTACATAAATTTAATTTATAACATGATGCTTTCATATTGTGATGAGAGAATTGGTCTTAAAATGCTTGAATGCTATAATACAGGCATGTGATCAATTATTAAGCAATTTAATATATAATCCAGTTTTCCCTACTGAATTACACAAATTACCTTGTCTGCTTTCATCAGAGCTTATTTAGCAAGAATGTAATTGATGAAAAACCTTTAGAAACATTAGTAGCGTACACTTCATTAACTGTATTATGATTATATTGCCATACAAGCAGCTTTGGAGTTAACTAAGTGTATTTCTTTGCTTTAAGTGACAAACTACTGCATGCCCCTACAGTAATTATAAAGCCAGCAGAAACCTCAGATTCACTGATTTCAAACTTTTGTAATTAAACTTATAACTGCAATGCCAAGAACATTTTCGTATTAAAAATAATTCTAAGGCCTAGTTCTACTTGCTGTTATTTATGCCAGCACTTTCACTAATTTGAAATGTTTTGTATATTAACATTTCAAATGGGGGGAAATAATTTTACATTGTGCCGTTTCCAGAGAAGGTACAGAAGTCATTCCGTTCTGAGATCTAATGAATTCAACCGTTTATACGTGAAGCTTTTTCAAAATTTTTAATTCTGTAATTAGCAACTGAACTGACTTTTGTACAATGACATGGTTCACATGTTGGGTTTAATAAAATGTTCTTAAATAATGAAACATGTTTAGAGTGATTGCTTCAGTTTCTTTAAACTTGCATTATACATTACAGTATCACACATGGGAAATGCTATTGCAAGTTCTAGGTAAATATGTGATAAAAATAGCACATTTGGATTTGATAATTACTACTCATAAAAAGGTAAATACTAAAATACTAAAACTGAAATACATGGTAAAAATAGCACGTTGGGTAATTGCCAATGTGATAATTGGTTAAAAAAAGAAAAAAAGGTAAATACTAAGAAACCAAAAGTGAAATACTTAGAAACCCCTCCTCTATTGCCTGTCAATTCAAGTGCCTGTCTTGTAGTTATTAAAGGTTTAGCTTGGTTATAACCTGAGTGCAATTGCTTCCTTTGTGCAGGTATAAGAGAACTTTCAATATCTAGTTTTGATTCTAAGCTTTTGATTGCCTTTGGAATTTGTTATTGGCATCTGTCAACAAGAGGACCAGAGCTGTGTAAATGAAAGTCGCAGGAGCCATTTTGAGGCTGACAAATAAGAACAAAATTAGTAAGAGACATAAGCCGAACCTAATTGCAAAGGGCCTGGAAGGCCCATGAAGACCTCTACAGTTAGATAACCAAAGAATTCTCGCTGTAATGAAAAGAAAAAAAAAGGAAAAACACCGGTCCAAAAGATCAGAAACACTCTTCAGGAAGCAAGCATGAATGCATCAGTGACTAGTGTCAACAGAAGACTTCACCAACAGAACTACAGAGGTTATACTGCAAGATGCAAATGACTAGTTAGCTTTAAAAAACAGGATGGCCATGATACAGTTTGCTAAGAAGTACCTAAAAGACCCTGCAGAGTTCAGGTAAAAGGTCTTGAGGAAAGATGAGATCAGATGATATTTACTATGTGTGTCAGAGTAATGGTAAGACTAAAGTGTGGACACCGAAAGGAAATGCCTGAGATCCAAAGTATGCCCCCCCCCCATTTTTGCATTTTTGCTCACAGTTATTGACTTGTGTTTGTGCTAGAACAATATCCAAGAACAAAATTAAAAAAATTGCAAGAATTCACATACTGATCTGCGGATGTGCAAATTTTGTCCATGACTTCACATTTTTTGATACAGGTGTGTGAATGTGTTTTACACCATATTCACTGCAGCAACTGTAGCAAAAATGTGAGCGTATGAGTTTCTTAATTTGTGATTCATAGAATAGGATTTGTGTACCTGCAATGAAGAATTTGAGACGGTGTAACTGTTGTGTTGTGTTTGTGGGAGAGAAAAAAAATTCTACAAGTTTGCAGCTCCTAAAGCATTTTTCTCTGTGACTACAAATTCCACTGTCACAGGTGCTCAGTTGTTTTGCTCCAATAATACCTTCATAGTACTGACCCACTTGTCTTCATTGAAGATGTAACTGCTGATAGCTGTCGCAGCATGAATTTGAAAGTGTACACAAGCATCTTATGTGCTTAAGTTCAACCAAATTCCTCCAACCTTAGTGGATGGTGCTTCGTCCTACAGCAAGATAATGATCCCAAACATGCTGCTAAAGCAACAAAACAGTTTTTCAAAGCTAAGTACTGGAAGATTCTTGACTGGTTATGTCAATCACCCGATCTGAATTCAATTGAATATGCATTTTTTATGCTGAAGAGAAAACCTTAGGCAACTAGTCTCAGAAATAAGCAGGAGCTGAATATGGTTGCAGCACAGACCCGCCTGGCACAGCATCACCAGAAGAGATACACAGTGCCTGGTGATGCGTATGGAACACAGACTTAAAGCAATCATTGCATGGAAAGGATATGCGACAAAGTACTAAGCATGACTGCTGTCATTTACATAATATTAATATGTTCCAAGCATTATGGTGCCCTGAAATGTGGGGGCATGCATAAAAAATACTGTTATTTCTGCATGGTGAAACCAAATTGTATAAAAATTCACTTAAATGAAAGCTTAAAATGTGCACCTTAACCACACATAAAATTGTGGAGAATAAGGCCGAATCGAGAAAAAATATGTCATTGTCCCAAACATTATAGAGCTCACTGTATATCCTTATTAAAAAGGAGAACAGGGTTAAAGAACTGGGTTAAAACTACGACCCACGCATCGTTGCAACAACACTTCTTGGCTGTCACATCAAAGGCAGTCCTATATGCACCTAGAATTCAAAGAGAGTGACGACTGCTCTCCCATTTTATGTGCTGTATGGAAACATCAAACCACAGTTCAATCTGGATGGAAATGTAGAAGGCATTTTTTATTCAAAAGGGTAATTTTATGCCCAATATTAACAGTTGTGTAGATTAATTCCTTGGGCAAGTGTCACCCTACATGTTCATAGTCATCAGTTTAGCTCAGATCCACAAAGCCTTGATGTTAAATGTTAATCTAATAATCAAATTATCTTTGTTAATTACCACATACTATAAGGATATGGTATAGTATGTAACAAATAGTAAATAAAATAAATAGTATAGTAAAAAATAATGAGGGATTTGGTCTATTAACTATTGCCCTGTGACATTGTGGCCTTTCACTGTTGTTTGCTCTTGTGTAAGGCAGCTGTATGAGAGATCACTTAACACACTAATATTGGTCTTGATGAGTCATCTTGGCATTAACTTCAGAAATAAATGGTTGGTTTAATTAGTGTTTCAGACTGAGTCATCTCAATGTTACCAAATTATGTTTGCACAATAGAACATTGTTCTATTGTATGAACAATAATTCCAAAATTCCTACTTCACGATAATTTCATAATTTCATAAAAAAACGTAATTAGAAAAGTGTATGATGGAAATGATAAAAATCACTCACCTTGAGAAAATATGAGTATACATAGACCTGAGATTGATCTCCCTGGTTAAACAATACATGCATTGTCAAATGGTCTATTACATTTTCACCACATGCAGTACCATGTATTTCCAATGGAGGGTAGAAGGGTGAAACTGATGTAAACCCCATGCATTTTGAAATATGGCGGGTGGTCTTTATTTTTATTTTTTTTTATATGAAAAATTCAACAGGTCCTAGAGCACCAGGGAGCAGGCACCAGTGGTTTTAGAGAAACAGCTTTATCTAGTCAACATAATAAACATATTTCACATAGAAAAGTCAATAATAATTATCAACTAACATGCATGAATAACATCAATGTACAAACTGGTAGATATTTAAAACGAACCTATTATAAATAGAATGAAATCTCAAATTAACTGAAATTAATGATATAAAAGAAATATTCAATATATCAAAAATATCAACCTCTTTTAGAGAACCTGCCCCATGAGAAAAAAATGAATGAATTAAAATGAATGACGGCAACAGTAATAATATTATTGTTATTATTATTATTATTATTATTATTATTATTATGTTGTTATTATTATTATTGTTGTTGTTGTTGTTATTATTATTATATTTCATATAGTAAATGTATGATTACTAAAAATATTGACAATAATGGGACTCAGTCAACATGTACAAATGAATGGAAGTAATGAAAAAATAACAAAAAAAGAAAGAAGAAAATGGTATTCACTTTGACATATTTATGGAGAAGTGGTTGAACCCAGGCTCCAATTCTAACATCCCACTCTCATTTCACTGTGATCAAGTGAGTTAAAATATGGGCAAAACATGGAAACCTCTGGAGTAAAATAAAAAATAAAAAAATTAATAAAGGCTCTACAATTTATGAAAAGAGGTGGGTTTACATTTCCCTGAAGGGTGTGTTTTTATTCATAATTGTGCGTCTTAATATTGTTAATGAAATTTCCACAAACAATAATTGTTCATTAATACTGCCTTTTCTCATGAATGCTTATTAAAACAATTGTGTTAGTTTGGTGCTTCTGTTGTACTGCAGAAATGTCTGAAGAAGATGACAAGAAAATCCATGAGTCACAAATTGATATGGACATTTTTAAAAGAAAGCTACTCAACTGTCTTCCTGGAGAGCCTTGCTGTTTTCCAGCTTTTGAACATCAGCACCATTCTATGAGCTGTGCGGGACAGAAGTTAAATTTGTTCAATCAAGGCAATGATTTGAACAGATTAAGTGCCTGGCTGGAATATAAGCCTGCAGGGCACTTTGGCCTTCTTGTACCAAGGTTGAGTCACCCAAATATAAACCTACTGTGAGGTTTTCAGCACACAAAAAGTGATATGGACTATCCAAAATTAGGATTATTATAGTTAAAACATTGTTATGTTTATTCCACAAGCTTGGCAGCCCATTTATCTTAAAAATAAATCAATAAAAAATCAATTAATGCCTGTAGTATCCAATGTAAAATAACACAGACAAACAACTATATTTGTATACATTGAACACGAAAGTGCAACCAGGCTTTGGTTAGAAATACAATACATGGTTATTAAAAAGTAGTCCCATTGGATCCAGTCATATGCAGTCCTGTCCTTAATGTTTCCTATTTAATTATGTAGACTATCCAGATATATTTAGCCAAAGTTTTCATGTTTTCTTCTTTTTTGTACTGTTAAAAAAGCTAGATTTATAGCTAAGTTTATATTAATATTGCCGTTTTATTTATTTTGCAGAGTATTTTTAAGTGTCATCCAGACGCAATCCAGTATTTCACTGTTGATTGTGGCTGTTGCTGTTCCAATGCTAAACGCTGAATCAACAACTGTTCTTGTAATTTTTACCCCATCGTAGAAACACAATAATTTTAATACATCTTTACTCCCCCCTCTCCCCCCGCCCCTCCAAAAATAAAATATAAATAAATAAAATAAAATAAAAATACTCTTTAATCTAAATTACAATCTTCAAAGCACTTTGGATTACTGACCGGTGTACAGGCGGATTCTTCGCTTGGTGGGTTGTACAGTGATTAGAGTCTTTGAAGGTCACTAAACCCGTGGTTTCGGATTATCTGGATGGATTCTGTTGACTGTTGGGCACCTGAGCACTCCCTGCATATCTAGATAAGGTTGATGGACGGAAAAAAGGCTACAGTTCCTGAGAAATTAATGTGGTTTTTGAGAGTACTAGGGGAAAAGGACCCTTGCAACTACTAGTGAGGATCAGAAGAAAAAAAAAAATTCAAGGGAAAATCTTTTAATACCTCTCCCCTCACATGTTAATAATCTTTTATATTCTCAGGTGGTTTCTTTCTTCAACATGACTTGGACTTATTTTTTGAGTCGCATGTTATTTAATTTATTTACAATGTGAGTGCATGCAAATACTTCTGCTACATGCATATATACAAACATGCTTTTATGGATTACAATGTAAATCTGTCAAGTATAAAAGAAAGTTTAGTGAGAATGACAGGTGAATGTATAATTATTTACATCATTAATCTTATTTGCAAAAATAATATATTGATATAAAAAGTTATTAAGCTTACAGTATGGTGCCCTGAATGGGGGTATTATATATAAAAAGTGCTGTAATTTCTACATGGTGAAACTAAAGTGCATAAAAGTACCCTTAAATAAAAGTTCAAAAGCTCACGATGTGCACTTGTGAATTTGCTTTATTACAAATCAAAAATCTTTGAGTACAGAGGTAAATAAAGAAAAAAATGTCGCTGTCCCAGACATTATGGAGCTCACTATAGATTTTTGTAAGATACACATAGACAAATAGACAAGCAAGACAGACAAAAACAAAAGTGAAAGGTCCTGTTGGATCCTTTATGATGTGCTGTGTAATTTACTGGCATGGATTGGGTGCATTCTTTCATTCAGTGCTCCATAAATTAATTTTCAATAGTTTTTTGCCATACCAAAGACATTCAAACCATTATTATTTAAATGGATATTTGAATTTTAATTATATGGACTATTATAGAATTACAATTTTTTCCTGGAATTCCTGGAAATGTGTCCTGTACAAGAGATATGGGAATGGATATGGCTGCGATAGTTTTGCTCTGCATAGCCAGAATACAAAGTTGTGATTAAGTAATTAAGGAAACCCAAGAACTTTTCATTAAAATGAATTACATGCTTTTTCTGTGAGAACAGTCTTGTGATGCATATTTGTCAACACAATTTTTTTTTTGGAAAATGCCATTTAAACCAAACCGATTACCATTTCAACAAATTGAGACCTAAGCTCATGCAAAACATAAAATAAGCGATTAACCTTCAAATGTAATATCAAAAGTGGTACAATGGCACTATGCCTGCTGTTAATATTAGAATATGTGTTGGGACCCAAACTTGCTTTACAACACTGCATTGTAAATTAGATGCTAAATTGTTCAATGTACCAAAATGTAACACACCTGTTTCATGACCTGTCATTGTTTTAACCCTAGTCCATCATATAACTGTGCTTTTCAATGAAGGCAAGAAGACCCAGTTTCAATTGTCATTTAATCCAGTGAGGCAGGCCTTATCCTTCACACAACACATCACTCTTCACAATAACAAGCTGCCAAGTGTTGTTTTAAGTGCAATATCTCAGAATTAAAAGCTTTTAGACCTAATTATGCTCTCCCCTTGGAATCATTAGCATTTAAAACAGGCATAAACAGCAAGCTAACAAGCAGAGGTTGCAGATGCATATGGCTTGTTTTGGCACCTGTCTGACTCTACACTTCGAAGAATCCATCTTCTTTAATGCAGCAAGCAATGCCTTTATCCTGGGAGAAAAGTTTCAGAAACCAAAAGGCTAGCTGTGTTTGTCTCTGATCATGGTGATGCCATTGACAATGCAGCATACAGATGGATATTGCATTCAAGAAAAACAGAACACCTGAATATTAGCATGTAACAAGAAATATCGATCTATACATACTTTTTAGACAAGAATTTATTATTTTGTGTGCATTGGGGATTGTGCCAAATACAAATACCATATTCGGTAAAACTGTAATAATGCGTTATTTCCTCCTGAATTTGGCCTAATTGTCTGTCCTTTTTCACAAGGATAACACTACTCATTTTGTATAGTGTTTTATGATGTTTATGAAGATATCTAGGGTAAACTTTGATCATTCCTCTTTCAAGGTCCTTCACATCCTTTGGTCTGCACTTGTGGACTGGCACTACAGCAAGAACGGAAATCTTCATGGTGGAGAAAAACATGACTTACTGAAAGGGTACAATAAAGACATGCAGCCATATGCAATGCTGCCACATGAACCACAGGATGGAGAAAAAAGAAAGAAAAACCTTTACTGAATAGACTCCACTTTAGAGTTTTCTTGACCTGCTTGTGTGCATGCCTTTTTGTCCACATTTTAATGCACAGGCAAAATGTTTCAACTGAAGCTAGTAAACAGTTCCAACATGTCATATTTTGGATAACAAGTAAACCAGGGGGCCAAATACTTTTTTTATATGAGTGCACCTCTTGAGCTCTGAACAAGAACGAGTCCTTTTCTTCTCATAGCAGTCAGCATTGAGAATGTGATTTTAATGAAATAGTGGGGAATCCAGTAGGCAGGGAATTTATAGCTCTTAGAAGTGGATTTGTTTAGCTTAGCGTTTCAAAGAAAAATTAGTTTCTGGGCTATTCCAACACTTTACTGGGACGTAAGATAAGGGTGCTAAGCCAAATGCAAGTTTCTTATCCTCTAGACACACAGTTGTGCATTCCCTCCGTTTGACTTTGAATAGTTAAGGCTTAAAGTGTTTAGATATTAGGTTATTTCTGCTATTCACTATAGTTTCCCCTTTGTCTGCTAAAGGTAATTATGTTCTCTTTTTCATACCGAAGGTCATTTACTGCTATAAAACAGATAAACATTTTTTACGATTATAATTTTTAGACCATCAACATCGCTTAGCAAAAAGCCTCTTGCTTTCACAATTTGATATTTTGCAGAAATGCAGAGCTGTGGAAGCACATTTATGCTAATCTTGGTATTTTCATTCTTATTTTTGTGAGAGTGGGGCTGGTTAAATTGTTTGAGAGGTGGGTGGCTCTTCCAAATATACAGCACAGTGATATTTTTAACAGAAGACATTAAAACTCTGCCACCAGAAGCTACAGATTAATCTTTGGGTAGACAAAACCATGTGCGGGCAATTCCAGAGTCCTTGATTATGGGAAATAAGAATATGTTTGAAATGATGCTTGGAAAACATGAATATGACGTGGAGGTATCCACATATAGATGCTATTACAGTTACAAAGTCATCTGAAACTCCATCATATAAAAATGATGATGATATATGATATTGACAGATTGGCAATATGCACGTCATACTTCAACATGACATAAGTCAGCTCCTTTACTTCTGGTCAACTGGTTAAAGATGGCATTCTACACTCGCTGCCACATAAAATTTAACAGCTTGTTAAAATTCTCCTCCCACTACACTCCTCAGTATAAATCACTGTAGTCCATGTAGATCACTTTCATAAAGATGCTTAACTGTCAATGTACATTTAAAAAGAACAAAATTACTGTGGCTGCGTTTGATTGTGTGGCATTGCCCTTTGGAACTGGTTTCGCTAGTAGTGACATGAACCATGGTTGGCAGTGATGGTTCAATGAGCCTCCAGAACCTCATAAGATTGTCATAGTCATAGGAAGACATATAAATCAATGCTTTATTAGGAGGTTGACTAATTCAACACTTCAATACATATTTTGTTGTAATATCCCTTAATTAATAAAGCACTTAGCACAAAGCATAAACATTAACCATGCCTAGTGGCATGCCTAATCCTTAACCATAGTTTGGTGGCAGTTCATGCTCCATTTATAACTGTGTAAAACCTGATAACTAGGCTTTAACATAGGCCATAGCACCCTGTGATAACATCAGTGCAGCTAATACACCCTGTGTAGAAATGAATGTCCTTGTCCAAGCGAATCGATGCCAGCCAAGGCATTGACTGAGTGGCAATGCTTCCTGCTGTACCTCAGCGCCAAGATCTTTGTTCTCAGTTAAAACAATGTCCACAGCTGAATGGTTGGAAGCTGAGCAGTAGTTGTGATTATTATAGGAAGCATCATTCATCTCACTTGTCTTCTTGTTCTGTCTTCTGTATTTCTATCCTCTCCCAGACTCCAAGCCTGGGCGCACCAATACAGTAGTTGTTCCACTGGTACAACAGAAGTGCAGCCCCCTTCCTCAGTCTGCCTCTGCCACCATGTTCTTTCAGCTCTGTGACATCTCCTGGTATGAAATGACAGCTGCAAACTCTGGTGTGAGATGGTATTGAAAAATTATCTTGTCTCATATTGATTATCAACCTTGTGTGGACGCTGAGGGGCATGTTGTATTTCACAGGAGCTTCACACAAAGGAACACAACAGTGTTCAGCTGTGAAGCCCACACATTTGTGATATATACATGCCTTTTTGGACATGATGATCTAAATTCAGTGTTAAATTGAGTATTAGTGGACACTAACAATTCCCGGCAATATCAGCATAACTGGAAGTAAGTAAGCTGGCTTATATTTTAGCGGAAATACATAGCCCCTACCTCATCCATATAGCCAATTGTCTACAACCATTTTTTCAGCCGCAAATAAAAAATGTATCGGTTAACATACAACTGAAAATGCAGCATATGGACAACATCGAATTGATCAAGCACCTACGAGGCACACAGTGCTGGCAATATGCCTGTGGAGGGCTTTTATTGTGACGGAGGCTTAAAATAATCAAAACGGGGAAAGTGGAAAACATGAGGATATTCGGCTTCCTCAAATGTTTTGGGAAAACGAACGTTCTGGTGAGGTTGGATGGTGAACCTTGGGGCCTTAGGGCACATCCAAGTCTGCAAAAATGAGAGCCCGAGACACTGTTAAAGGCAGAGCGAGGGAAAGCCAGCACTCCCCAGGAGTGAGGCCACGAGGCCTATATAGGGCCGGCAGCTACTCAAGCAAAGGGGAAACTGGTGTGCTAAATCACTGGTATACTGCCGGTGGCCTGATAGAATTATTGAATGATAGGCCCTGCAGCACCGTCCAGGTTTGAGTGTGCAGTGGAGGTGCTAAAATGCAGCCGTGTCCTGCCGGTGGTGTCCATGGTGCTGCAGGGTGGCAGTGGAGTATAATGGGTAAGGAACTGGTCTTGCAGCATAAAGGTCATCAGTTTGAT